>NW_027131976.1:0-31702 GCF_026122565.2 Emydura macquarii macquarii | reverse complement strand
TAGTTCAGGGGCTCAGAATTGCCAAGGCCAGAGATTCCAGGTCCATTGTCTGCAAGGCTAGAAGTTCTGAGGCTATTAATTGCCAAGATCAGAGGATCTGGAGCTCTAAACGGCAAGGGCAGCACAGCCAGGGGTCTGAAGACCGAGGACCACAAGTGCAGGGGTCTGAACTGCCCCAGAGGTGCCAGGGGTCTGAAGTGCGATGCCCAGAAGTGCTGGCATTATCTTATAAGCCCAGAAATGTCGGGTCTCTGAACTGCCATTCCCAGAGGTGATGTGTTCTGAATATCCAAGCTCAGAAATGCCAGTGCACTGAACTGTCAAGCCCAGAAGCCCCGCGGCTCTGAACTGCCAGGCTCAGAAGTCCCGGGGCTCTGTACTGCCAGGCCCACAAATGTCTGGACTAAGAACTGCGAGGCCCATAGCTGTGGGGCTCTGAACTTGCAGGCCCAGATGTGGCAGGGTCTGAACTGCCAAGCGCAGAAGTCCCGGGGCTCTGTACTGACAGGCCCACAAGTGTCGGGACTAAGAACTGCCAGGCCCATAAGTGTTGGGGCTCTAAACTGCCAGGCGAAATTGTGGTTGGGTCTGAACTGCAAAGCGCAGAAGTCCCGGGGCTCTGTACTGCCAGGCCCACAAGTGTCGGGACTAAGAACTGCCACGCCCATAGGTGTTGGGGCTCTGAACTTGCAGGCCCAGATGTGGCAGGGTCTGAACTGCCAAGCCCATATGTCCCGGGGCTCCGTACTGCCAGGCCCACAAATGTCGGGACTAGGGACGGCCATGCCCAGGGGTGTTGGGACTCCGAAACGCCAAGCCCAAGCTGTGGCACAGTCTGAACTGCCTAGAGCACAAGTCCCGGGGCTCTGTACTGACAGGCACACAAGTGTCGGGACTAAGACTGCCAGGCCCAGATATGGCAGGGTCTGAACTTCCAAGCGCAGAATTCCCGGGGCTCTGTACTGCCAGGCCAAGAAATGTCGGGACTAGGGACGGCCATGCCCAGAGGTGTCGGGGCTCCAAAACGCCAAACCCAGGCTGTGGCAGGGTCTGAACTGCCAAACGCAGAAGTCCCCGGGCTCTGTACTGCTAGGCCCACAAGTGTCGGGACTAAGAACTGCCAGGCCAATAGATGCTGGGTCTCTAAACTGCCAGGCGCAGATGTGGCAGGCTCAGAACTGTCAAGCCCAAAAGTCCTGGGACTCTGTACTACCAGGCCCATATGTCCCGGGGCTCTGTACTGCCAGGCCCAGAAATGTCGGGATTAGGCACGGCCATGCCCAGAGGTGTCGGGGCTCCGAAACAACAGGCCCAGGCTGTGGCACGGTCTGAACTGCCAAGGGCTGAAGTCCCGGGGCTCTGTACTGCGAGGTCCACAAGTATCGGGACTAAGAACTGCCAGGCCCATAGGTGTTGGGGCTCTGAACTTGCAGGCCCAGATTTGGCAGGGTCTGAACTGCCAAGCGCTGAAGTCCCGGGGCTCTGTACTGCCAGGCCCACAAGTGTCGGGAAAAAGAACTGCCAGGCCCATAGGTCTCTGGGCTCCAAACTGCCAGGCGCAAATGTGGTTGGGTCTGAACTGCAAAGCGCACAAGTCCCGGGGCTCTGTACTGCGAGGCCAGTATGTCCCGGGGCTCTGTACTGCCAGGCCCAGAAATGTCGGGATTAGGCACGGCCATGCCCAGAGGTGTCGGGGCTCCGAAACAACAGGCCCAGGCTGTGGCACGGTCTGAACTGCCAAGGGCTGAAGTCCCGGGGCTCTGTACTGCGAGGTCCACAAGTATCGGGACTAAGAACTGCCAGGCCCATAGGTGTTGGGGCTCTGAACTTGCAGGCCCAGATTTGGCAGGGTCTGAACTGCCAAGCGCTGAAGTCCCGGGGCTCTGTACTGCCAGGCCCACAAGTGTCGGGAAAAAGAACTGCCAGGCCCATAGGTCTCTGGGCTCCAAACTGCCAGGCGCAAATGTGGTTGGGTCTGAACTGCAAAGCGCACAAGTCCCGGGGCTCTGTACTGCGAGGCCAGTATGTCCCGGGGCTCTGTACTGCCAGGCCCAAAAATGTCGGGACTAGGGACGGCCGTGGCCAGGGTTGTCGGGGCTCCGAAACGCAAAGCCCAAGCTGTGGCACAGTCTGAACTGCCAAGCGCACAAGTCCCGGGGCTCTGTACTGACAGGCCCCCAAGTGTCGGGACTAAGACTGCCAGGCCCAAATGTGGCAGGGTCTGAACTGCCAAGCGCAGAAGACCCCGGGCTCTGTACTGCCAGGCCCACAAGTGTCGGGACTAAGAACTGCCAGGCCCATAGGTGTTGGGGCTCTGAACTTGCAGGCGCAGATGTGGCAGGGTCTGAAATGCAAAGCGCAGAGGTCCCGGGTCTCTGTACTGCCAGGCCCACAAGTGTCGGGACTAAGAACTGCCAGGCCCATAGGTGTTGGGGCTCTGAACTTGCAGGCCCAGATGTGGCAGGGTCTGAACTGCCAAGCGCAGAAGTCCCGGGGCTCTGTACTGCCAGGCCCACAAGTGTCGGGACTAAGAACTGCCAGGCCCATAGGTTTCTGGGTTTTAAACTGACAGGCGCAGATGTGGCAGGGTCTGAACTGCCAAGCGCAGAAGTCCCCGGGCTCTGTACTGCCAGGCCAACAAGTGTCGGGACTAAGAACTGCCAGGCCCATAGGTGTTGGGGCTCTAAACTGCCAGGCGCAGATGTGGCAGGGTCTGATCTGCAAAGCCCAAAAGTCCCGGGGCTCTGTACTGCCAGGCCCAGAAATGTCGGGACTAGGGACGGCCGTGCCCAGGGGTGTCGGGGCTCGGAAACGCCAAGACATAGCTGTGGCACAGTCTGAACTGCCAAGCGTACAAGTCCCGGGGCTCTGTACTGCCAGGCCCAGAAATGTCGGGACTAGGGACGGCCATGCCCAGAGGTGTCGGGGCTCCAAAACGCCAAGCCCAGGCTGTGGCAGTGTCTGAACTGCCAAGCGGAGAAGTCCCGGGGCTCTGTACTGCCAGGCACCCAAGTGTCGGGACTAAGAAATGCCAGGCGCATAGGTGTTGGGGCTCTGAACTTGCAGGCCCAGATGTGGCAAGGTCTGAAATGCAAAGCGCAGAAGTCCAGGGGCTCTGTACTGCCAGGCCCCCAAGTGTCAGGACTAAGACTGCCAGGACCAGATGTGGCAGGGTCTGAACTGCCAAGCGCAGAAGTCCCGGGGCTCTGTACTGCCAGGCCCAGAAATGTCGGGACTAGGGACGGCCATGCCCAGAGGTGTCGGAGCTCCAAAACGCCAAGCCTAGGCTGTGGCAGTGTCTGAACTGCCAAGCGCAGAAGTCCCGGGGCTCTGTACTGCCAGGCCCACAAGTGTCGGGACTAAGAACTGCCAGGCCCATAGGTTTCTGGGTTTTAAACTGACAGGCGCAGATGTGGCAGGGTCTGAACTGCCAAGCGCAGAAGTCCCCGGGCTCTGTACTGCCAGGCCCACAAGTGTCGGGACTAAGAACTGCAAGGCCCATAGGTGTTGGGGTTCTAAACTGCCAGGCTCAGATGTGGCAGGGTCTGATCTGCCAAGCCCATATGTCCCGGGGCTCCGTACTGCCAGGCCCACAAATGTCGGGACTAGGGACGGCCATGCCCAGGGGTGTTGGGACTCCGAAACGCCAAGCCCAAGCTGTGGCACAGTCTGAACTGCCTAGAGCACAAGTCCCGGGGCTCTGTACTGACAGGCACACAAGTGTCGGGACTAAGACTGCCAGGCCCAGATATGGCAGGGTCTGAACTTCCAAGCGCAGAATTCCCGGGGCTCTGTACTGCCAGGCCAAGAAATGTCGGGACTAGGGACGGCCATGCCCAGAGGTGTCGGGGCTCCAAAACGCCAAACCCAGGCTGTGGCAGGGTCTGAACTGCCAAACGCAGAAGTCCCCGGGCTCTGTACTGCTAGGCCCACAAGTGTCGGGACTAAGAACTGCCAGGCCAATAGATGCTGGGTCTCTAAACTGCCAGGCGCAGATGTGGCAGGCTCAGAACTGTCAAGCCCAAAAGTCCTGGGACTCTGTACTACCAGGCCCATATGTCCCGGGGCTCTGTACTGCCAGGCCCAGAAATGTCGGGATTAGGCACGGCCATGCCCAGAGGTGTCGGGGCTCCGAAACAACAGGCCCAGGCTGTGGCACGGTCTGAACTGCCAAGGGCTGAAGTCCCGGGGCTCTGTACTGCGAGGTCCACAAGTATCGGGACTAAGAACTGCCAGGCCCATAGGTGTTGGGGCTCTGAACTTGCAGGCCCAGATTTGGCAGGGTCTGAACTGCCAAGCGCTGAAGTCCCGGGGCTCTGTACTGCCAGGCCCACAAGTGTCGGGAAAAAGAACTGCCAGGCCCATAGGTCTCTGGGCTCCAAACTGCCAGGCGCAAATGTGGTTGGGTCTGAACTGCAAAGCGCACAAGTCCCGGGGCTCTGTACTGCGAGGCCAGTATGTCCCGGGGCTCTGTACTGCCAGGCCCAGAAATGTCGGGATTAGGCACGGCCATGCCCAGAGGTGTCGGGGCTCCGAAACAACAGGCCCAGGCTGTGGCACGGTCTGAACTGCCAAGGGCTGAAGTCCCGGGGCTCTGTACTGCGAGGTCCACAAGTATCGGGACTAAGAACTGCCAGGCCCATAGGTGTTGGGGCTCTGAACTTGCAGGCCCAGATTTGGCAGGGTCTGAACTGCCAAGCGCTGAAGTCCCGGGGCTCTGTACTGCCAGGCCCACAAGTGTCGGGAAAAAGAACTGCCAGGCCCATAGGTCTCTGGGCTCCAAACTGCCAGGCGCAAATGTGGTTGGGTCTGAACTGCAAAGCGCACAAGTCCCGGGGCTCTGTACTGCGAGGCCAGTATGTCCCGGGGCTCTGTACTGCCAGGCCCAAAAATGTCGGGACTAGGGACGGCCGTGGCCAGGGTTGTCGGGGCTCCGAAACGCAAAGCCCAAGCTGTGGCACAGTCTGAACTGCCAAGCGCACAAGTCCCGGGGCTCTGTACTGACAGGCCCCCAAGTGTCGGGACTAAGACTGCCAGGCCCAAATGTGGCAGGGTCTGAACTGCCAAGCGCAGAAGACCCCGGGCTCTGTACTGCCAGGCCCACAAGTGTCGGGACTAAGAACTGCCAGGCCCATAGGTGTTGGGGCTCTGAACTTGCAGGCGCAGATGTGGCAGGGTCTGAAATGCAAAGCGCAGAGGTCCCGGGTCTCTGTACTGCCAGGCCCACAAGTGTCGGGACTAAGAACTGCCAGGCCCATAGGTGTTGGGGCTCTGAACTTGCAGGCCCAGATGTGGCAGGGTCTGAACTGCCAAGCGCAGAAGTCCCGGGGCTCTGTACTGCCAGGCCCACAAGTGTCGGGACTAAGAACTGCCAGGCCCATAGGTTTCTGGGTTTTAAACTGACAGGCGCAGATGTGGCAGGGTCTGAACTGCCAAGCGCAGAAGTCCCCGGGCTCTGTACTGCCAGGCCAACAAGTGTCGGGACTAAGAACTGCCAGGCCCATAGGTGTTGGGGCTCTAAACTGCCAGGCGCAGATGTGGCAGGGTCTGATCTGCAAAGCCCAAAAGTCCCGGGGCTCTGTACTGCCAGGCCCAGAAATGTCGGGACTAGGGACGGCCGTGCCCAGGGGTGTCGGGGCTCGGAAACGCCAAGACATAGCTGTGGCACAGTCTGAACTGCCAAGCGTACAAGTCCCGGGGCTCTGTACTGCCAGGCCCAGAAATGTCGGGACTAGGGACGGCCATGCCCAGAGGTGTCGGGGCTCCAAAACGCCAAGCCCAGGCTGTGGCAGTGTCTGAACTGCCAAGCGGAGAAGTCCCGGGGCTCTGTACTGCCAGGCACCCAAGTGTCGGGACTAAGAAATGCCAGGCGCATAGGTGTTGGGGCTCTGAACTTGCAGGCCCAGATGTGGCAAGGTCTGAAATGCAAAGCGCAGAAGTCCAGGGGCTCTGTACTGCCAGGCCCCCAAGTGTCAGGACTAAGACTGCCAGGACCAGATGTGGCAGGGTCTGAACTGCCAAGCGCAGAAGTCCCGGGGCTCTGTACTGCCAGGCCCAGAAATGTCGGGACTAGGGACGGCCATGCCCAGAGGTGTCGGAGCTCCAAAACGCCAAGCCTAGGCTGTGGCAGTGTCTGAACTGCCAAGCGCAGAAGTCCCGGGGCTCTGTACTGCCAGGCCCACAAGTGTCGGGACTAAGAACTGCCAGGCCCATAGGTTTCTGGGTTTTAAACTGACAGGCGCAGATGTGGCAGGGTCTGAACTGCCAAGCGCAGAAGTCCCCGGGCTCTGTACTGCCAGGCCCACAAGTGTCGGGACTAAGAACTGCCAGGCCCATAGGTTTCTGGGTTTTAAACTGACAGGCGCAGATGTGGCAGGGTCTGAACTGCCAAGCGCAGAAGTCCCCGGGCTCTGTACTGCCAGGCCCACAAGTGTCGGGACTAAGAACTGCCAGGCCCATAGGTGTTGGGGCTCTGAACTTGCAGGCCCAGATGTGGCAGGGTCTGAAATGCAAAGCGCAGAAGTCCCGGGGCTCTCTACTGCCAGGCCCACAAGTGTCGGGACTAAGAACTGCCAGGCCCATAGGTTTCTGGGTTTTAAACTGACAGGCACAGATGTGGCAGGGTCTGAACTGCCAAGCGCAGAAGTCCCCGGGCTCTGTACTGCCAGGCCCACAAGTGTCGGGACTAAGAACTGCCAGGCCCATAGGTGTTGGGGCTCTAAACTGCCAGGCGCAGATGTGGCAGGGTCTGATCTGCAAAGCCCAAAAGTCCTGGGGCTCTCTACTGCCAGGCCCATATGTCCCGGGGCTCTGTACTGCCAGGCCCAGAAATGTCGGGACTAGGGACGGCCGTGCCAAGGGGTGTCGGGGCTCCAAAACGCCAAGCCCAGGCTGTGGCAGTGTCTGAATTGCCAGGCGGAGAAGTCCCGGGGCTCTGTACTGCCAGGCCCACAAGTGTCAGGACTAAGAAATGCCAGGCCCATAGGTGTTGGGGCTCTGAACTTGCAGGCCCAGATGTGGCAGGGTCTGAAATGCAAAGTGCAGAAGTCCCGGGGCTCTGTACTGCCAGACCCAGAAATGTCGGGACTAGGGACGGCCATGCCCAGAGGTGTCGGGGCTCCAAAACGCCAAGCCCAGGCTGTGGCAGTGTATGAACTGCCAAGCGCAGAAGTCCCGGGGCTCTGTACTGCCAGGCCCACAAGTGTCGGGACTAAGAAATGCCAGGCCCATAGGTGTTGGGGCTCTGAACTTTCAGGCCCAGATGTGGCAGGGTCTGAACTGCCAAGCGCACAAGTCCCAGGGCTCTGTACTGACAGGCCCACAAGTGTCGTGACTAAGAACTGCCAGCCCCAGATGTGGCAGGGTCTGAACTGCCACGCGAAGAATTCCCGGGGCTCTGTACTGCCAGGCCCAGAAATGTCGGGACTAAGGACTGCCATGACCAGAGGTGTCTGGGCTCCAAACCGCCAAGCCCAGGCTCTGGCACGGTCTGAACTGCCAAGCGCAAAAGTCCCGGGGCTCTGTACTGCCAGTCCCACAAGTGTCGGGACTAAGAACTGCCAGGCCCATAGGTTTCTGGGTTTTAAACTGACAGGCGCAGATGTGGCAGGGTCTGAACTGCCAAGCGCAGAAGTCCCCGGGCTCTGTACTGCCAGGCCCACAAGTGTCGGGACTAAGAACTGCCAGGCCCATAGGTGTTGGGGCTCTGAACTTGCAGGCCCAGATGTGGCAGGGTCTGAAATGCAAAGCGCAGAAGTCCCGGGGCTCTGTACTGCCAGGCCCACAAGTGTCGGGACTAAGAACTGCCAGGCCCATAGGTGTTGGGGCTCTAAACTGCCAGGCGCAGATGTGGCAGGGTCTGATCTGTAAAGCCCAAAAGTCCTGGGGCTCTCTACTGCCAGGCCCATATGTCCCGGGGCTCTGTACTGCCAGGCCCAGAAATGTCGGGACTAGGGACGGCCGTGCCAAGGGGTGTCGGGGCTCCAAAACGCCAAGCCCAGGCTGTGGCAGTGTCTGAATTGCCAGGCGGATAAGTCCCGGGGCTCTGTACTGCCAGGCCCCCAAGTGTCAGGACTAAGAAATGCCAGGCCCATAGGTGTTGGGGCTCTGAACTTGCAGGCCCAGATGTGGCAGGGTCTGAAATGCAAAGTGCAGAAGTCCCGGGGCTCTGTACTGCCAGGCCCAGAAATGTCGGGACTAGGGACGGCCATGCCCAGAGGTGTCGGAGCTCCAAAACGCCAAGCCTAGGCTGTGGCAATGTCTGAACTGCCAAGCGCAGAAGTCCCGGGGCTCTGTACTGCCAGGCCCACAAGTGTCGGGACTAAGAACTGCCAGGCCCATAGGTGTTGGGGCTCTGAACTTGCAGGCCCAGATGTGGCATGGTCTGAAATGCAAAGCACAGAAGTCCCGGGGCTCTGTACTGCCAGGCCCACAAGTGTCGGGACTAAGAACTGCCAGGCCCATAGGTGTTGGGGCTCTGAACTTGCAGGCCCAGATGTGGCAGGGTCTGAAATGCAAAGCGCAGAAGTCCCGGGGCTCTGTACTGCCAGGCCCACAAGTGTCGGGACTAAGAACTGCCAGGCCCATAGGTGTTGGGGCTCTAAACTGACAGGCACAGATGTGGCAGGGTCTGATCTGCAAAGCCCAAAAGTCCTGGGGCTCTCTACTGCCAGGCCCATATGTCCCGGGGCTCTGTACTGCCAGGCCCAGAAATGTCGGGACTAGGGACGGCCGTGCCCAGGGGTGTCGGGGCTCGGAAACGCCAAGACATAGCTGTGGCACAGACTGAACTGCCAAGCGTACAAGTCCCGGGGCTCTGTACTGCCAGGCCCAGAAATGTCGGGACTAGGGACGGCCATGCCCAGAGGTGTCGGGGCTCCAAAACGCCAAGCCCAGGCTGTGGCAGTGTATGAACTGCCAAGCGCAGAAGTCCCGGGGCTCTGTACTGCCAGGCCAACAAGTGTCGGGACTAAGAAATGCCAGGCCCATAGGTGTTGGGGCTCTGAACTTTCAGGCCCAGATGTGGCAGGGTCTGAAATGCAAAGCGCAGAAGTCCAGGGGCTCTGTACTGCCAGGCCCCCAAGTGTCAGGACTAAGACTGCCAGGCCCAGATGTGGCAGGGTCTGAACTGCCAAGCGCGGAAGTCCCGGGGCCCTGTACTGCCAGGCCCAGAAATGTCGGGACTAGGGACGGCCATGCCCAGAGGTGTCGGAGCTCCAAAACGCCAAGCCTAGGCTGTGGCAGTGTCTGAACTGCCTAGCGCAGAAGTCCCGGGGCTCTGTACTGCCAGGCCCACAAGTGTCGGGACTAAGAACTGCCAGGCCCATAGGTTTCTGGGTTTTAAACTGACAGGCGCAGATGTGGCAGGGTCTGAACTGCCAAGCGCAGAAGTCCCCGGGCTCTGTACTGCTAGGCCCACAAGTGTCGGGACTAAGAACTGCCAGGCCCATAGGTGTTGGGGCTCTGAACTTGCAGGCCCAGATGTGGCAGGGTCTGAAATGCAAAGCGCAGAAGTCCCGGGGCTCTGTACTGCCAGGCCCACAAGTGTCGGGACTAAGAACTGCCAGGCCCATAGGTTTCTGGGTTTTAAACTGACAGGCGCAGATGTGGCAGGGTCTGAACTGCCAAGCGCAGAAGTCCCCGGGCTCTGTACTGCCAGGCCAAAAAGTGTCGGGACTAAGAACTGCCAGGCCCATAGGTGTTGGGGCTCTAAACTGCCAGGCGCAGATGTGGCAGGGTCTGATCTGCAAAGCCCAAAAGTCCTGGGGCTCTCTACTGCCAGGCCCATATGTCCCGGGGCTCTGTACTGCCAGGCCCAGAAATGTCGGGACTAGGGACAGCCGTGCCAAGGGGTGTCGGGGCTCCAAAACGCCAAGCCCAGGCTGTGGCAGTGTCTGAATTGCCAGGCGGAGAAGTCCCGGGGCTCTGTACTGCCAGGACCCCAAGTGTCAGGACTAAGAAATGCCAGGCCCATAGGTGTTGGGGCTCTGAACTTGCAAGCCCAGATGTGGCAGGGTCTGAAATGCAAAGTGCAGAAGTCCCGGGGCTCTGTACTGCCAGGCCCAGAAATGTCGGGACTAGGGACGGCCATGCCCAGACGTGTCGGAGCTCCAAAACGCCAAGCCTAGGCTGTGGCAGTGTCTGAACTGCCACGCCCAGAAGTCCCGGGGCTCTGTACTGCCAGGCCCACAAGTGTCGGGAGTAAGAACTGCCAGGCCCATAGGTTTCTGGGTTTTAAACTGCCAGGCGCAGATGTGGCAGGGTCTGAACTTCCAAGCGCAGAAGTCCCCGGGCTCTGTACTGCCAGGCCCACAAGTGTCGGGACTAAGAACTGCCAGGCCCATAGGTGTTGGGGCTCTGAACTTGCAGGCCCAGATGTGGCAGGGTCTGAAATGCAAAGCGCAGAAGTCCCGGGGCTCTGTACTGCCAGGCCCACAAGTGTCGGGACTAAGAACTGCCAGGCCCATAGGTGTTGGGGCTCTAAACTGCCAGGCGCAGATGTGGCAGGGTCTGATCTGCAAAGCCCAAAAGTCCTGGGGCTCTCTACTGCCAGGCCCATATGTCCCGGGGCTCTGTACTGCCAGGCCCAGAAATGTCGGGACTAGGGACGCCCGTGCCAAGGGGTGTCGGGGCTCGGAAACGCCAAGCCCAAGCTGTGGCACAGTCTGATCTGCCAAGCGTACAAGTCCCGGGACTCTGTACTGCCAGGCCCAGAAATGTCGGGACTAGGGACGCCCGTGCCAAGGGGTGTCGGGGCTCGGAAACGCCAAGCCCAAGCTGTGGCACAGTCTGATCTGCCAAGCGTACAAGTCCCGGGACTCTGTACTGCCAGGCCCAGAAATGTCGGGACTAGGGACGGCCATGTCCAGAGGTGTCGGGGCTCCAAAACGCCAAGCCTAGGCTGTGGCAGTGTCTGAACTGCCAAGCGCAGAAGTCCCGGGGCTCTGTACTGCCAGGCCCACAAGTGTCGGGACTAAGAACTGCCAGGCCCACAGGTGTTGGGGCTCTGAACTTGCAGGCCCAGATGTGGCAGGGTCTGAAATGCAAAGCGCAGAAGTCCCGGGGCTCTGTACTGCCAGGCCCACAAGTGTCGGGACTAAGAACTGCCAGGCCCATAGGTTTCTGGGTTTTAAACTGACAGGCGCAGATGTGGCAGGGTCTGAACTGCCAAGCGCAGAAGTCCCCGGGCTCTGTACTGCCAGGCCCACAAGTGTCGGGACTAAGAACTGCCAGGCCCATAGGTGTTGGGGCTCTGAACTTGCAGGCCCAGATGTGGCAGGGTCTGAAATGCAAAGCGCAGAAGTCCCGGGGCTCTGTACTGCCAGGCCCACAAGTGTCTGGACTAGGGACGGCCATGCCCAGAGGTGTCGGAACTCCAAAACTCCAAGCCTAGGCTGTGGCAGTGTCTGAACTGCCAAGCGCAGAAGTCCCGGGGCTCTGTACTGCCAGGCCCACAAGTGTCGGGACTAAAAACTGCCAGGCCCATAGGTGTTGGTGCTCTAAACTGCCAGGCGCAGATGTGGCAGGGTCTGAACTGCCAAGCGCAGAAGTCCCCGGGCTCTGTACTGCCAGACCCACAAGTGTCGGGACTAAGAACTGCCAGGCCCATAGGTGTTGGGGCTCTAAACTGCCAGGCGCAGATGTGGCAGGGTCTGATCTGCAAAGCCCAAAAGTCCTGGGGCTCTCTACTGCCAGGCCCATTTGTCCCGGGGCTCTGTACTGCCAGGCCCAGAAATGTCGGGACTAGGGACGGCCGTGCCAAGGGGTGTCGGGGCTCCAAAACGCCAAGCCCAGGCTGTGGCAGTGTCTGAATTGCTAGGCGGAGAAGTCCCGGGGCTCTGTACTGCCAGGCCCCCAAGTGTCAGGACTAAGAAATGCCAGGCCCATAGGTGTTGGGGCTCTGAACTTGCAAGCCCAGATGTGGCAGGGTCTGAAATGCAAAGTGCAGAAGTCCCGGGGCTCTGTACTGCCAGGCCCAGAAATGTCGGGACTAGGGACGGCCATGCCCAGAGGTGTCGGAGCTCCAAAACGCCAAGCCTAGGCTGTGGCAGGGTCTGAACTGCCAAGCGCAGAAGTCCCGGGGCTCTGTACTGCCAGGCCCACAAGTGTCGGGACTAAGAACTGCCAGGCCCATAGGTGTTGGGGCTCTGAACTTGCAGGCCCAGATGTGGCAGGGTCTGAAATGCAAAGCGCAGAAGTCCCGGGGCTCTGTACTGCCAGGCCCACAAGTGTCGGGACTAAGAACTGCCAGGCCCATAGGTGTTGGGGCTCTAAACTGCCAGGCGCAGATGTGGCAGGGTCTGATCTGCAAAGCCCAAAAGTCCTGGGGCTCTCTACTGCCAGGCCCATATGTCCCGGGGCTCTGTACTGCCAGGCCCAGAAATGTCGGGACTAGGGACGGCCGTGCCCAGGGGTGTCGGGGCTCTGAAACGCCAAGCCCAAGCTGTGGCACAGTCTGATCTGCCAAGCGTACAAGTCCCGGGACTCTGTACTGCCAGGCCCAGAAATGTCAGGACTAGGGACGGCCATGCCCAGAGGTGTCCGGGCTCCAAAACGCCAAGCCAGGCTGTGGCATGGTCTGAACTGCCAAGCGCAGAAGTCCCGGGGCTCTGTACTGCCAGGCCCACAAGTGTCGGGACTAAGAAATGCCAGGCCCATAGGTGTTGGGGCTCTGAACTTGCAGGCCCAGATGTGGCAGGGTCTGAAATGCAAAGCGCAGAAGTCCCGGGGCTCTGTACTGCCAGGCCCACAAGTGTCGGGACTAAGAACTGCCAGGCCCATAGGTTTCTGGGTTTTAAACTGACAGGCGCAGATGTGGCAGGGTCTGAACTGCCAAGCGCAGAAGTCCCGGGGCTCTGTACTGCCAGGCCCACAAGTGTCGGGACTAAGAACTGCCAGGCCCATAGGTGTTGGGGCTCTGAACTTGCAGGCCCAGATGTGGCAGGGTCTGAACTGCCAAGCGCAGAAGTCCCGGGGCTCTGTACTGCCAGGCCCACAATGTCGGGACTAAGAACTGCCAGGCCCATAGGTTTCTGGGTTTTAAACTGACAGGCGCAGATGTGGCAGGGTCTGAACTGCCAAGCGCAGAAGTCCCCGGGCTCTGTACTGCCAGACCCACAAGTGTCGGGACTAAGAACTGCCGGGCCCATAGGTGTTGGGGCTCTAAACTGCCAGGCGCAGATGTGGCAGGGTCTGATCTGCAAAGCCCAAAAGTCCTGGGGCTCTCTACTGCCAGGCCCATATGTCCCGGGGCTCTGTACTGCCAGGCCCAGAAATGTCGGGACTAGGGACGGCCGTGCCAAGGGGTGTCGGGGCTCCAAAACGCCAAGCCCAGGCTGTGGCAGTGTCTGAATTGCCAGGCGGAGAAGTCCCGGGGCTCTGTACTGCCAGGACCCCAAGTGTCAGGACTAAGAAATGCCAGGCCCATAGGTGTTGGGGCTCTGAACTTGCAGGCCCAGATGTGGCAGGGTCTGAAATACAAAGTGCAGAAGTCCCGGGGCTCTGTACTGCCAGGCCCAGAAATGTCGGGACTAGGGACGGCCATGCCCAGAGGTGTCGGAGCTCCAAAACGCCAAGCCTAGGCTGTGGCAGTGTCTGAACTGCCAAGCGCAGAAGTTCCGGGGCTCTGTACTGCCAGGCCCACAAGTGTCGGGACTAAGAACTGCCAGGCCCATTGGTTTCTCGGTTTTAAACTGCCAGGCGCAGATGTGGCAGGGTCTGAACTTCCAAGCGCAGAAGTCCCCGGGCTCTGTACTGCCAGGCCCACAAGTGTCGGGACTAAGAACTGTCAGGCCCATAGGTGTTGGGGCTCTGAACTGCCAGGCCCAGAAATGTCTGGACTAGGGACGGCCATGCCCAGAGGTGTCGGAGCTCCAAAACTCCAAGCCTAGGCTGTGGCAGTGTCTGAACTGCCAAGTGCAGAAGTCCCGGGGCTCTGTACTGCCAGGCCCACAAGTGTTGGGACTAAAAACTGCCAGGCCCATAGGTGTTGGTGCTCTAAACTGCCAGGCGCAGATGTGGCAGGGTCTGATCTGCCAAGCCCAAAAGTCCTGGGGCTCTCTACTGCCAGGCCCATATGTCCCGGGGCTCTGTACTGCCAGGCCCACAAATGTCGGGACTAGGGACGGCCATGCCCAGAGGTGTCGGGGCTCCGAAACGCCAAGCCCAAGCTGTGGCACAGTCTGAACTGCCAAGCGCACAAGTCCCGGGGCTCGGTACTGACAGGCCCCCAAGTGTCGGGACTAAGATTGCCAGGCCCAGATGTGGCAGGGTCTGAACTGCCAAGTGCAGAAGTCCCCGGGCTCTGTACTGCCAGGCCCACAAGTGTCGGGACTAAGAACTGTCAGGCCCATAGGTGTTGGGGCTCTGAACTTGCAGGCCCAGATGTGGCAGGGTCTGAACTGCCAAGTGCGGAAGTCCCGGGGCTCTGTACTGCCAGGCCCAGAAATGTCGGGACTAGGGACGGCCATGCCCAGAGGTGTCCGAGCTCCAAAACACCAAGCCTAGGCTGTCGCAGTGTCTGAACTGCCAAGCGCAGAAGTCCCGGGGCTCTGTACTGCCAGGCCCACAAGTGTCGGGACTAAGAACTGCCAGGCCCATAGGTTTCTCGGTTTTAAACTGCCAGGCGCAGATGTGGCAGGGTCTGAACTTCCAAGCGCAGAAGTCCCCGACTCTGTACTTCCAGGCCCACAAGTGTCGGGACTAAGAACTGCCAGGCCCATAGGTGTTGGGGCTCTGAACTTGCAGGCCCAGATGTGGCAGGGTCTGAAATGCAAAGCGTAGAAGTCCCGCGGCTCTGTACTGCCAGGCCCACAAGTGTCGGGACTAAGAACTGACAGGCCCATAGGTGTTGGGGCTCTAAACTGCCAGGCGCAGATGTGGCAGGGTCTGATCTGCAAAGTCCAAAAGTCCTGGGGCTCTCTACTGCCAGGCCCATATGTCCCGG
This sequence comes from Emydura macquarii macquarii, assembly GCF_026122565.2. NCBI lineage: Eukaryota > Metazoa > Chordata > Testudines > Chelidae > Emydura > Emydura macquarii. The sequence continues at coordinate 16,758 of NW_027131976.1, read as the reverse complement.
GGCTCTGTACTGCCAGGCCCACAAATGTCGGGACTAGGGACGGCCGTGCCCAGGGGTGTCGGGGCTCGGAAACGCCAAGCCCAAGCTGTGGCACAGACTGAACTGCCAAGCGTACAAGTCCCGGGGCTCTGTACTGCCAGGCCCAGAAATGTCGGGACTAGGGACGGCCATGCCCAGAGGTGTCGGGGCTCCAAAACGCCAAGCCCAGGCTGTGGCAGTGTCTGAACTGCCAAGCGGAGAAGTACCGGGGCTCTGTACTGCCAGGCCCACAAGTGTCGGGACTAAGAACTGCCAGGCCCATAGGTTTCTTGGTTTTAAACTACCAGGCGCAGATGTGGCAGGGTCTGAACTGCCAAGCGCAGAAGTCCCCGGGCTCTGTACTGCCAGGCCCACAAGTGTCGGGACTAAGAACTTCCAGGCCCATAGGTGTTGGGGCTCTGATCTTGCAGGCCCAGATGTGGCAGGGTGTGAACTGCCAAGCGCAGAAGTCCCGGGGCTCTGTACTGCCAGGCCCAGAAATGTCGGGACTAGGGACGGCCATGCCCAGAGGTGACGGGGCTCCAAAACGCCAAGCCCAGGCTGTGGCAGGGTGTGAACTGCCAAGCGCAGAAATCCCGGGGCTCTGTACTGCCAGGCCCCCAAGTGTCGGGACTAAGAACTGCCAGGCCCATAGGTTTCTGGGTTTTAAACTGCCAGGCGCAGATGTGGCAGGCTCTGAACTGTCAAGCCCAAAAGTCCTGGGACTCTGTACTACCAGGCCCATATGTCCCGGGGCTCTGTACTGCCAGGCCCAGAAATGTCGGGATTAGGGATGGCCATGCCCAGAGGTGTCGGGGCTCCGAAACACCAGGCCCAGCCTGTGGCAGTGTCTGAACTGCCAAGCGCAGAAGTCCCGGGGCTCTGTACTGCCAGGCCCACAAGTGTCGGGACTAAGAACTGCCAGGCCCATAGGTTTCTCGGTTTTAAACTGCCAGGCGCAGATGTGGCAGGGTCTGAACTTCCAAGCGCAGAAGTCCCCGACTCTGTACTTCCAGGCCCACAAGTGTCGGGACTAAGAACTGCCAGGCCCATAGGTGTTGGGGCTCTGAACTTGCAGGCCCAGATGTGGCAGGGTCTGAAATGCAAAGCGTAGAAGTCCCGCGGCTCTGTACTGCCAGGCCCACAAGTGTCGGGACTAAGAACTGACAGGCCCATAGGTGTTGGGGCTCTAAACTGCCAGGCGCAGATGTGGCAGGGTCTGATCTGCAAAGTCCAAAAGTCCTGGGGCTCTCTACTGCCAGGCCCATATGTCCCGGGGCTCTGTACTGCCAGGCCCACAAATGTCGGGACTAGGGACGGCCGTGCCAAGGGGTGTCGGAGCTCCGAAACGCCAAGCCCAAGCTGTGGCACAGTCTGAACTGCCAAGCGTACAAGTCCCGGGGCTCTGTACTGCCAGGCCCAGAAATGTCGGGACTAGGGACGGCCATGCCCAGAGGTGTCGGGGCTCCAAAACGCCAAGCCCAGGCTGTGGCAGTGTCTGAACTGCCAAGCGGAGAAGTACCGGGGCTCTGTACTGCCAGGCCCACAAGTGTCGGGACTAAGAACTGCCAGGCCCATAGGTTTCTTGGTTTTAAACTACCAGGCGCAGATGTGGCAGGGTCTGAACTGCCAAGCGCAGAAGTCCCCGGGCTCTGTACTGCCAGGCCCACAAGTGTCGGGACTAAGAACTTCCAGGCCCATAGGTGTTGGGGCTCTGATCTTGCAGGCCCAGATGTGGCAGGGTGTGAACTGCCAAGCGCAGAAGTCCCGGGGCTCTGTACTGCCAGGCCCAGAAATGTCGGGACTAGGGACGGCCATGCCCAGAGGTGACGGGGCTCCAAAACGCCAAGCCCAGGCTGTGGCAGGGTGTGAACTGCCAAGCGCAGAAATCCCGGGGCTCTGTACTGCCAGGCCCCCAAGTGTCGGGACTAAGAACTGCCAGGCCCATAGGTTTCTGGGTTTTAAACTGCCAGGCGCAGATGTGGCAGGCTCTGAACTGTCAAGCCCAAAAGTCCTGGGACTCTGTACTACCAGGCCCATATGTCCCGGGGCTCTGTACTGCCAGGCCCAGAAATGTCGGGATTAGGGATGGCCATGCCCAGAGGTGTCGGGGCTCCGAAACACCAGGCCCAGCCTGTGGCAGTGTCTGAACTGCCAAGCGCAGAAGTCCCGGGGCTCTGTACTGCCAGGCCCACAAGTGTCGGGACTAAGAACTGCCAGGCCCATAGGGTTCTAGGCTCTAAACTGCCAAGTGCAGATGTGGCAGGGTCTGAAATGCCAAGCCCAAAAGTCCTGGGGCTCTGTGCTGCCAGGCCCACAAGTGTCAGGACTAAGAACTGCCAGGCCAATAGGTGTTGGGGCTCTGAACTTGCAGGCCCAGATGTGGCAGGGTCTGAACTGCCAAGCGCAGAAGTCCCGGGGCTCTGTACTGCCAGGCCCACAAGTGTCGGGACTAAGAACTGCCAGGCCCATAGGTGTTGGGGCTCTAAACTGCCAGGCGCAGATGTGGCAGGGTCTGATCTGCAAAGCCCAAAAGTCCTGGGGCTCTCTACTGCCAGGCCCATATGTCCCGGGGCTCTGTACTGCCAGGCCCAGAATTGTCGGGACTAGGGACGGCCGTGCCAAGGGGTGTCGGGGCTCGGAAACGCCAAGCCCAAGCTGTGGCACAGGCTGAACTGCCAAGCGTACAAGTCCCGGGGCTCTGTACTGCCAGGCCCAGAAATGTCGGGACTAGGTACGGCCATGCCCAGAGGTGTCGGGGCTCCAAAACGCCAAGCCCAGGCTGTGGCAGTGTCTGAACGGCCAAGCGGAGAAGTCCCGGGGCTCTGTACTGCCAGGCCCCCAAGTGTCGGGACTAAGAACTGCCAGGCCCATAGGTTTCTTGGTTTTAAACTGCCAGGCGCAGATGTGGCAGGGTCTGAACTGCCAAGCGCAGAAGTCCCCGGGCTCTGTACTGCCAGGCCCACAAGTGTCGGGACTAAGAACTGCCAGGCCCATAGGCGTTGGGGCTCTGATCTTGCAGGCCCAGATGTGGCAGGGTGTGAACTGCCAAGCGCAGAAGTCCCGGGGCTCTGTACTGCCAGGCCCAGAAATGTCGGGACTAGGGACGGCCATGCCCAGAGGTGTCGGAGCTCCAAAACGCCAAGCCCAGGCTGTGGCAGGGTGTGAACTGCCAAGCGCAGAAATTCCGGGGCTCTGTACTGCCAGGCCCCCAAGTGTCGGGACTAAGAACTGCCAAGCCCATAGGTTTCTGGGTTTTAAACTGCCAGGCGCAGATGTGGCAGGCTCTGAACTGTCAAGCCCAAAAGTCCTGGGACTCTGTACTACCAGGCCCATATGTACCGGGGCTCTGTACTGCCAGGCCTAGAAATGTCGGGATTAGGGACGGCCATGCCCAGAGGTGTCGGGGCTCCGAAACACCAGGCCCAGGCTGTGGCAAGGTCTGAACTGCCAAGCGCTGAAGTCCCGGGGCTTTGTACTGCCAGGCCCACAAGTGTCGGGACTAAGAACTGCCAGGCCCATAGGTTTCTGGGCTCTAAACTGCCAGGCGCAAATGTGGTTGGGTCTGAACTGAAAGGCGCAGAAGTCCCGGGGCTCTGTACTGCGAGGCCCCTATGTCCCGGGGCTCTGTACTTCCAGGCCCAGAATTGTCGGGACTAGGGACGGCCGTGGCCAGGTGTGTCGGGGCTCCGAAACGCCAAGCCTAGGCTGTGGCAGTGTCTGAACTGCCAAGCGCAGAAGTCCCGGGGCTCTGTACTGCCAGGCCCACAAGTGTCGGGACTAAGAACTGCCAGGCCCATAGGTTTCTGGGTTTTAAACTGACAGGCGCAGATGTGGCAGGGTCTGAACTGCCAAGCGTAGAAGTCCCCGGGCTCTGTACTGCCAGGCCCACAAGTGTCGGGACTAAGAACTGCCAGGCCCATAGGTGTTGGGGCTCTAAACTGCCAGGCGCAGATGTTACAGGGTCTGATCTGCAAGCTCAAAAGTCCTGGGGCTCTCTACTGCCAGGCCCATATGTCCCGGGGCTCTGTACTGCCAGGCCCAGAAATGTCGGGACTAGGAACAGCTGTGCCCAGAGGTGTCGGGGCTCCGAAACGCCAAGCCCAAGCTGTGGCACAGTCTGAACTGCCAAGCGCACCAGTCCCGGGGCTCTGTACTGACAGGCCCCCAAGTGTCGGGACTAAGATTGCCAGGCCCAGATGTGGCAGGGTCTGAACTGCCAAGCGCAGAAGTCCCGGGGCTCTGTACTGCCAGGCCCAGAAATGTCGGGACTAGGGACGGCCATGCCCAGAGGTGTCTGGGCTCCAAACCGCCAAGCCTAGGCTGTGGCAGTGTCTGAACTGCCAAGCGCAGAAGTCCCGGGGCTCTGTACTGCCAGGCCCACAAGTGTCGGGACTAAGAACTGCCAGGCCCATAGGTTTCTGGGTTTTAAACTGACAGGCGCAGATGTGGCAGGGTCTGAACTGCCAAGCGCAGAAGTCCCCGGGCTCTGTACTGCCAGGCCCACAAGTGTCGGGACTAAGAACTGTCAGGCCCATAGGTGTTGGGGCTCTGAACTGCCAGGCCCAGAAATGTCTGGACTAGGGACGGCCATGCCCAGAGGTGTCGGAGCTCCAAAACTCCAAGCCTAGGCTGTGGCAGTGTCTGAACTGCCAAGCGCAGAAGTCCCGGGACTCTGTACTGCCAGGCCCACAAGTTTCGGGACTAAGAACTGCCAGGCCCATAGGTGTTGGTGCTCTAAACTGCCAGGCGCAGATGTGGCAGGGTCTGATCTGCCAAGCCCAAAAGTCCTGGGGCTCTCTACTGCCAGGCCCATATGTCCCGAGGCTCTGTACTGCCAGGCCCAGAAATGTCGGGACTAGGTACTGCCGTGCCCAGGGGTGTCGGGGCTCCGAAACGCCAAGCCCAAGCTGTGGCACAGTCTGAACTGCCAAGCGCACAAGTCCCGGGGCTCTGTACTGACAGGCCCCCAAGTGTCGGGACTAAGATTGCCAGGCCCAGATGTGGCAGGGTCTGAACTGCCAAGCGCAGAAGTCCCCGGGCTCTGTACTGCCAGGCCCACAAGTGTCGGGACTAAGAACTGTCAGGCCCATAGGTGTTGGGGCTCTGAACTTGCAGGCCCAGATGTGGCAGGGTCTGAACTGCCAAGCGCAGAAGTCCCGGGGCTCTGTACTGCCAGGTGCAGATGTGGCAGGGTCTGAACTGCCAAGCCCAAAAGTCCTGGGGCTCTGTACTGCCAGGACCAGAAATGTCTGGACTAGGGACGGCCATGCCCAGAGGTGTCGGAGCTCCAAAACGCCAAGCCTAGGCTGTGGCAGTGTCTGAACTGCCAAGCGCAGAAGTCCCGGGGCTCTGTACTGCCAGGCCCACAAGTGTCGGGACTAAGAACTGTCAGGCCCATAGGTGTTGGGGCTCTGAACTTGCAGGCCCAGATGTGGCAGGGTCTGAACTGCCAAGCGCATAAGTCCCGGGGCTCTGTACTGCCAGGTGCAGATGTGGCAGGGTCTGAACTGCCAAGCCCAAAAGTCCTGGGGCTCTGTACTGCCAGGCCCATATGTCCCGGGCTTGGGACGGCCATGCCCAGAGGTGTCGGTGCTCCAAAACGCCAAGCCCAGGCTGTGGCAAGGTTTGAACTGCCAAGCGCAGAAGTCCCGGGGCTCTGTACGGCCAGGCCCTCAAGTGTCGGGACTAAGAACTGCCAGGCCCATAGGTTTCTGGGTTTTAAACTGCCAGGCGCAGATGTGGCAGGGTCTGAACTGCCAAGCGCAGAAGTCCCAGGGCTCTGTACTGCCAGGCCCACAAGTGTCGGGACTGAGTACTGCCAGGCCCAGACATGGCAGGGTCTGAACTGCCAAGCGCAGATCTCCCAGGGCTCTGTACTGCCCGGCCCACAAGTGTCGGGACTAAGAACTGCCAGGCCCATAGGTTTCTGGGTTTTAAACTGACAGGCGCAGATGTGGCAGGGTCTGAACTGCCAAGCGCAGAAGTCCCCGGGCTCTGTACTGCCAGGCCCACAAGTGTCGGGACTAAGAACTGCCGGGCCCATAGGTGTTGGGGCTCTGAACTTGCAGGCCCAGATGTGGCAGGGTCTGAAATGCCAAGCGCAGAAGTCCCGGGGCTCTGTACTGCCAGGCCCACAAGTGTCGGGACTAAGAACTGCCAGGCCCATAGGTTTCTGAGCTCTAAACTGCCAGGTGCAGATGTGGCAGGGTCTGAACTGCCAAGCCCAAATTTCCTGGGGCTCTGTACTGCCAGGCCCATATGTCCTGGACTAGGGACGGCCATGCCCAGAGGTGTCGGGGCTCCAAAACGCCAAGCCCAGGCTGTGGCAAGGTTTGAACTGCCAATCGCAAGAGTCCCGGGGCTCTGTACTGCCAGGCCCACAAGTGTCGGGACTAAGATTGCCAGGTCCAGACATGGCAGTGTCTGAACTGCCAAGCGCAGATCTCCCAGGGCTCTGTACTGCCAGGCCCACAAGTGTGGGGACTAAGAAGTGCCAGGCCCATAGGTGTTGGGGCTCTGAACTTGCAGGCCCAGATGTGGCAGGTTCTGAACTGCCAAGCCCAGAAGTCCCGGAGCTCTGTACTGCCAGGCCCACAAGTGTCTGGACAAAGAATTGCCAGGCCCCTAGGTTTCTGGGCTCTAAACTGCCAGGCGCAAATGTGGTTGTGTCTGAACTGCCAAGCGCAGAAGTCCCGGGGCTCTGTACTGCCAGGCCCACAAGTGTTGGGAATAAGATTGCCAGGCCCAGACATGGCAGGGTCTGAGCTGCCAAGCGCAGAAGTCCCGGGGCTCTGTACTGACAGGCCCACAAGTGTCGGGACTAAGACTGCCAGGCCTAGATGTGGCAGGGTCTGCACTGCCAAGCGCAGAAGTCCCGGGGCTCTGTACTGCCAGGACCAGAGGAGCCGAGGTCTGAACTGTGAATCCCAAATATTAGAGCATAATGGTTCCTTTTGTTTTCCCTCCTTTTCTATAGTTGTATTGGCACTGTCCATCTTGATAAATGGCATGATCTGTGTACTTTCAAACTTTCAAAAGTGGAATGTCTTAATAGGGTTGTGAATAGTGACTCTTGGTGCCATGTGTACCTAGATTAGGGCTGTGTGCAAGGCCCGAGAAGCAGGAAAATCCTGGCTTCTGATTGGTCTGATTGGGACTATATAGGTTAATGGTCCCTTTGGGCGGGGGTATCCGCCCTAAATGCAGCCAGTGAGGCAGGTCTCTAGAGAGCAGGCAGACTGTCCTTCCACAATGTTCCAGTTGTTCCTGAAAAGAAGAAGCCATCCCATCACTAACCTACTTACCTGTTCCTGTGTTCCTGGTTCCTGTGTTCCTGACCCGATTCCTGTTCAGCTGTTTCTCTGCCTGTCAACATCAATGTTTCAGCATCCTGTGGGAAGAAGCAAAAATGTCTGTTTTATTTACTAACTAAAATCAGAGTTTGTGTTATTTAGGTGCAGTAGGGTCCGAGGCTTTATTATCTTTTGTATTCACCCCTGAGCAACCTAAATCCCAGTTTTTATTTCCCTAAGTAGACTGCTTCCTTGGTTAAAATCAATTACTGCCTCATTGATAGATGCAAATAAGTGGTGTCTGAATCAGACTTTTATAGATTTCATATTCTCCCTGTGACGTGTGGCGACTGCAGCAGGACACCGCAGCAGTTGTTAATTTTAAGCATTGTTTGCTCGGAGTGGTCCTCTGCGGTCCATTGGCTGCGCAGGAGGGAGCGGTAAGCCGTGTGTGGCTGGGTGAGTCTTGTATTGCTGGCCAGAGTGTCAGTGGTTAATTTTGGAACGGGAGGACATTACATTCACCTTGGGTAGGACTCTGGAGTAGGCTCTGGCTGCGGCTCCAGAGGCGATTGGTGTCACAGGACTGTGTGTCCAGGAAGCGGTTTTCCTCTGCTTCAACCCAATCTTGCATTGGGAGCCTTGGACCTAGCGTGTGTCTGCGAGTGGTTGACTCCCTGCTCTCTGCCAGCCTTGTGCAAGGCAAGGGCCTTTTGTGCCCAGGGGGGGGTTTCACTTGCTTGACCCAACTGTGTGTTGGGAGCTTAGAGCCTTCTGTGCCCCTGAAGGTGGGTTCTTTCCACTTCTGGTAGCCTTGCGTGCTGGGAAATGGCCTTGTGTGACTGAGCGGGTATCCACAGCCATTTGGCTTGTGTTCCAGATGGTTGAGGCCTTGCATGCCTCCCTACTAGGCAACCCTAGGTGCTTTGATGGTGACTTGTGTTACCACAGCAAACTGAAGGTTGTGCCATAGTGTGTGCAGCATGTAACCTCCCACTGGAGAGAGTGTACAGTATTGTTGCTGGGCTTTTATAGCTCACGGATGTAAGTGTCCAGGCTTCACCTAAGGTAAGCAGTAGTTGTCTAGTTAGAGAGGCAGAGACTTTGCCTGCGGGCAAATCAAGTGCAGTCTGTGAAGGGTTGGCATTGCCTCAGTTATACTACCGAAAGCAGTGGTAAGCAGAGGTGAGCCAGGGAAGGCTCATCAGAGTTGGAAAGTCCTATGTCGGCAAGTGATTGGTAGAGCTGAATTCCCTTGTGAAAGTGTCAGTGCACTCAAGGAAAAGAATGGCACTTAGAAGTTCGGCCTGTCCGAATGGAAGAAGAAGTCAAATAACAATTGTTTGGACTGGAGTCTTAATGATTTTGGAAAGGGCTGAAATCTCTGGGAGGGAGGATTGTTCCGTGGGAACACAGCGTACACTGATCTGTGCAAGTGTTGGGAAACGTTCATGGGAGCTCTTTCCTGGCCTTTTAGGAAAGTCAGGAAGGGAGCACTTCTCTATGGCCTGGCTGAGGTAGCCCAGGAGTTGGAAGGGTGTGTTGGGAAGCAGACCCTAGAGATGACCCAGCTGCATGAGGCACTGGGGAAGAGGGATAAGGAGGTAGGCAATCTGAATGGGAAGTTAGAGTGGTTGAACACCAAAACGCTCAGGCAGTCTTCTCAAATCAATGGGCTGAATGCTCAGGTCCGAGACCTATCTTCTACTGTAGAAGAGGGACAGAGAGGTCCGCGTGCTCTCCATTAAGTTAGAGGAAGCACAGGAAGCTATCCGTAAGTTGGTGGTCAAGATTAAGGAACCCAAGGGAGAGCAGGCGTGTCATGTTGTCTGCAATAGAAAGGTTAATGCCCTAAAGGGAGAGATTGCTGCCATGAAGCGGGATCCTTTGTGCTCGCTTAGCTCTGACTCCAACTTGAAGGAGGAGGGATCAGAGAGCAAGGAGGACATTTTTGTCTGGGAAAAAGACCGAGTCCATTTCACAGTTCTGCCCCTGGGCGTGGAAGAGAGCTGCGGCACTCAGGGCCCCCAGGAGGGGATAGGGTCAAAGGCACCCATGGCTCGATAACTACAACTATCGTGAGTTACGGTGTCTCCTCCAGACCCATGGAGACCTGCTGAGAGATCAAGGCCTAACACTCCGGAGCAGGCCCGAGTGATAGGAAAGACCCTGGGGCCTCTCAATCGAGAGACCCTAATAGATTGGTTGGCTAAAACTAGCAAGCTGCCTGCCATTAGCAAGGAGGATATCTCGGACCCTTGTCAGGGAATGCATGTCTGGGGAGGAGTTCTCTTCATTGTCAAGAGAGCTCCAAGTAGATAATGTAGTCAAGAAGCTACAGTTATTTAAGGGAATATATCATTTCTATTTTCACAGTGTAAGACTGATTGGGAATTTCTACTTCGATTAACAACAGATCGGAGAACATACCGAACATTACATCCAAAGGAAGAAGATTCTGGCAAGGATGGCTGGCGTGACTATGGTAGATACTCCAGAATTTCGAGAAGCGCTGATCCAAGGATTGCTCCCGATTCTACACTGGTGAGGATTGAAGCTCATCTGAGAGACATGTACAAGCTTCACTGAGAAGCGTTCCCTAACCATGGACAGAAGAGGAGGGTGTCCGTGGTAACTTCCAGGAGAGTGAAGCCAAAGGGCTCCCAGAATAAGGATGCCCCAGTGAAGAGTGGCAAATTCCAGGCCCAGGAGAGGGGTCGATTCAACAATAACTAGAGGGAGGAGGAAAGGTGTTTCTGAAATCTTATCTGGAAGCAACTGTTGAAGTATGAGTTCTGGGAGAATAAGACGGTCTGAAGACGGATGAGTTGATCTGCAGACTTGCTCAACACCAGGAAAAGAAGGCCACTGCCCTCAACTTGGAATCAGAGAGTGGTACTCTCCAATGAAGGTGCCCAGCTCCCCAATCTCCCCCCAGTACTGTGGCGCCTATCTTACTGGATAAGTGAGGGAGACCTGTGGTAAATGCTATGTTTATAGGGGAGTTTGGGAAATTTAATCAGAATTTGTTATTTGACATGGGCGCCACAGTGTCAATCATAAGCTCGACTTCTATGAAAGAGAAGCTACCTGTTTCAGGGACCTTGTCATTGGAGGGTTATAATGGGAAAAGCAATGCTGCACCTTTCACAAAACCTCTGAATTGTATAATAGGTAACCAGAGGTAACCAGATTAAAAACTCATTTGGCCTTCAAAGTCTAGAGGATGAAGGGATTTTGGGAATTGACACCCTGAAGAAGCTAGGGGGTATAGCAGATCAGCAGGCAGAGTTCAGTTTGAAGGAAACCGTAGGGTCCCTGGTACATCAAGGTGTGCTCATGGAAGTATGCAGCCCCTGTAATTCACCTATTTGGCCGGTCATCAAGTCTCATCAACGTACGTGGATGCTCACTGTTGATTACAGAGAGCTGAATAAGGTTACTCCACGACTGGCTCCAATTGTTGCGAAATTCCATGACGTTCTAGCTGCTGTAATATCTGGAGCAAGGTGGTTTACTGTGTTAGATTTGTCTAATACATGCTTTTCTATTCCATTGGACAAAAGAGACTGGCATAAATTTGCTTTCACCTTTGGCAGCAGGCAATATACATTCACGAGACTGCCACAACGTCTGCACAACACCCCAACTATTTGTCACCAGCAAGTTGCGAAGATGTGAGACAGCTTCCCAACTAAGGATCTGGTGCTGTCCTATGTGGATGACAGCCTCGTTTCAATGACGAGAGAGGAGAACCTTGAAAGGCTGGAGAAAGTCTTGTGCAAGATTAATCTACAGGATTCTTAGTTAATCCAATGAAGGCACAAATGGTAACCCAGCAAGTCACATATTTGGGAGTACAACTAGGAGTGAGTGAACGAAAACCAGACACTCCAAAAATAGAATTGACTGGGAAACTGCCTGCTCCAAAAGATATAAGTTCCCTAAGGTGTGCCGTGTTTGTCTTTCTTCCAGAGGATAGAAGTGACTTCATCTGTATGAAGTGGAAGCTTGTCTCCATATTGGAAGAAAATGTTAAAGGGCTAGAGACCCAACTATCAACCCTGCAAGAGAAAATGAAGACTTTCTGGAGAGGAGTCACGATTTGTTACTGCAGACACAGCATGTGGAAGAATCAGAGAGCGTGGTGAAATGAAACTGAAGAACGGGGAAGAAAATTTGGCAGCATGTGATCTCCAGAAGAAGAAAGAGGATAACCCATATATCGCCAGTGCAGATAGAGGTAAGCAATCGTTTTCAGGATCTCTGCACAGGTACTACGGAGGAGAACAGTTTGGAAGATTCATCTGAGGGAAGGGATCAGAAGAAGGCCCCTTCGATCAGAAGGCATGGGATGCATTGTCCTAGGGATGGGGGTTCCACGACCACCACTCCCAAGAGAAAGAGATGAGTGGTGGTGGTTGGGGACTCCCTCCTAAGGGGGCCATCTGCTGTCCGGATGGGGAAACTTGGGAAATGTGCTGCTTGCCTGGAGCTAGAATTCAAGATGTGATGGAGAGTCTGCCAAGACTTATCAAGCCCTCAGACCTTTCCCCCTTCCTACTTCTCCATGTGGGTACCAATGACACTGCCAAGAACGACCTTGAGCGGATCACTGTAGACTGTGTGGAAAGACTATGTGGAAAGAAGGATAAAGGAGTTTGAGGTACAAGTGGTGTTCTCATCCATCCTCCCTGTTGAAGGAAAAGGCCCAGGTAGGGACCATCAAATTGCAGAAGTAAATGCATGGTTACGCAGGTGGTGTCAGAGAGAGGGCTTTCGATTCTTTGATCATGGGATGTTGTTCCAGGAAGACAGATTGCTAGGAAGAGGTGGGATCCACCTAACAAAAAGAGGGAAGAGCATCTTCGCAGGCAGGCTGGCTAACCTAGTGAGGAGGGCTTTAAACTAGGTTCACCGCGGGATGGGGACCTTAGCCCAGAGATAAGTGGGGAAGTGGGACACCAGGAGGAAGCACAAGGAAGAGGGTGCAATAGGGGAGGCCTCCTGATTCGTACTCAGAAAGTAGGGCAATTGGCTAGTTATCTTAGGTGCCTACAAACGAACGCAAGAAGCCTGGGAAACAAGCAGGAGGAATTGGAAGTCCTGGCACAGTCAAGAAACTATGGTGTGATTGGAATAACTGAGACTTGGTGGGGTAATTCACACAACTGGAGAACTATCATGGATGAGTATAAACTGTTCAGAAAGGACAGGCAGGGGAGAAAAGGTGGAGGGTTTGCACTGTATGTAATCTGACGAAGTGGGTTGCAGCCCACGTAAGCTTATGCCCGCAGAAATTTGTTAGTCTTTAAGGTGCTACAGGACTCTCGTTGTTTTTACTGTATGTAAGAGAGCACTATGATTGCTCAGAGCTCCAGTATGAAACTGGAGACAAGCCTCTTGAGAGTCTCTGGGTTAAGTTTAGAGGCAAGAGCACCAAGGGTGATGTCGTGGTGAGCATCTGTAACACCAAACCAGGAGGTTGAGATAGGCGAGACTTTCTTCAGACAACTAGGGAAATTTTCCAGTTCACAGGACCTAGTTCTCATAGGGGACTTCAATCACCCTGACATCTGCTGGAGAGCAATACAGCAGAGCACAGACAATCCAGGAAGTTTTTGGAGAGTGTTGCGGACAACTTCCTGGTGCAAGTGCTGGAGGAACCTACTAGGGGCCATGCTCCTCTTGATCTGCTGCTCACAAACAGGGAAGAATTGGTAGGGGAAGTAGAAAAGGGTGGTCATCTGGGCAGCAGTGACCATGAGATGGTCGAGTTCAGGATCCTGACAAAAGGAAGAAAAGAGAACAGCAGAATACAGACCCTGGACTTCAGAAAAACAGACTTTGACTCCCTCAGGGAGATGATGGGCAGGATGCCCTGGGAGGCTAATGTGAAGGGGAAAGGAGTCCAAGAGAGCTGGCTGTATTTTAAAGAAACCTTATTGACGGCACAGGAACAAACCGTCCCAATGTGCAGAAAGAATAGCAAATATGGCAGGCAACCAGCTTGAAGTCTTCGGTGAGTTTAAAGACAAAAAGGAAGCTTACAAGAAGTGGAAGCTTGGTTAGATGACTAGGGAGGAGTTTAAAAATACTGCTCGAGCATGCAGGAGTGAAATCAGGGAGGCCAAAGCACAAATGGAGTTGCAGCTAGCAAGGACGTGAAGGGTAATAGGAAGGGTTTCTACAGGTATGTTAGTAACAAGAAGAAGGTCAGGGAAAGTGTGGGCCCCTTACAGAATGGACGAGGCAACCTAGTGACAGATGATGTGGAAAAAGCAAGTACTCAATGCTTTTTTTGCCTCTGTCTTCACATACAAGGTCAGTTCCCAGACTACTGTCTGGGCAGTACAGAATGGGGAGGAGGTGAACATCCCTCAGTGGTGAAAGAACAGGTTCAGGACTATTTAGAAAGACTGGACATGCACAAGTCCATGGGGCCAGATGCAATGCATCCAAGGGTGCTGAAGTTGACTATTGTGATTGCAGAGCCATTGGCCATTATCTTTGAAAACTCATGGCAGTTGGGGGAGGTCCCAGATGATTGGAAAAAGGCAAATATAGTGTCCATCTTCAAAAAAGGGAAGAAGGAGGATCCAGAAAACTACAGACCAGTCAGCCTCACCTCAATCCCTGGAAAAATCATGGAGTAGGTCCTCAAAGAATCCATTTTGAGGCACTTGGAAGAGAGGAAGTTGATCAGGAACAGTCAGCATGGATTCACCAAGGGCAAGTCATGTCTGACCAACCTGATTGCCTTCTATGATGGGATGACTGGCTCTGTGGATGTGCGGAAAGTGGTGGACTTGGTACACCTTGACTTTAGCAAAGCTTTTGATACTGTCTCCCACAGTATTCTTATCAGCAAGTTAAAGAAGTATAGGTTGGATGAATGGACTATAAGATAGATACAGAGCTGGCGAGATCATCGGGCTCATTGGGAAGTGATCAACGGCTCAATGTCTAGTTGGCAGCCAGTAACAAGTGGAGTGCCCCAGAAGTCGGTGCTGGTTTTGTTCAACATCTTCATTAATGATCTGGAGGATGGGGTGGATTGCACCCTCAGAAAATTTGCAGCTGACACTAAGCTGTGGGGAGTGGTAGATATGCTGGAGGGCAGGGATAGGATACAGAATGACCTAGACAAATTAGAGGATTGGGCCAAAAGAAATCTGATGTGGTTCAACAAGGACAAGTGCAGAATCCTGCACTTAGGATGGAAGAATCCCATGCACTGCAACAGGCTGGGGACTGACTGGCTAGGCAGCAGTTCTTCAGAAAAGGACCTGGGGGTTACAGAGGACAAGAAGCTGGATATGAGTCAAGAGTGTGCCCTTATTGCCAGGAAGGCTAATGGCATATTGGGCTGCATTAGTAGGAGCATTGCCAGCAGATCGAGGGAAGTGATTATTCCCCTCTAATCAGCACCGATGAGGCCTCATTTGGAGTACTGTGTCCAGTTTTGGGCCCCTCACTACAGAAAGGATGTGAACAAATTGGAGAAAGTCCAGAGGAGGGCAACAAAAATGATTTGGGGACTGGAACACATGACTTATGAAGAGAGGCTGAGGGAACTAGGCTTCTTTAGTCTGCAGAAGAGAAGAATGAGGGGAGATTTGATAGCAGCCTTTAACTACCTGAAACAGGGTTCCAGGGAGGATGGAGCTAGGCTGTTTTCATTGGCAGTAGATGACAGAAGTAGGAGCAATGGTCTCAAGCATAGTGGAGGAGGTCTAGATTGGATACTAGGAAAAACTTTTTCACTAGGAAGGTAGTGAAGTACTGGAAGGGGTTACCTAAGGATGTGATGTAATCTTCATCCTTAGAGGTTTCTAAGGCCCGACTTGACAAAGCCCTGACTGGGATTATTCAGTTGGGGTTGGTCCTGCTTTGAGGAGCGGGTTGGACTAGATGACCTTCTGAGGTCCTTTTCAACCTAATCTTCTATGATTCTATGCTGCCCTGAGATTAGAGAACAAAGAGGTCTTGCAAGGAACTGTAAGACCCCTTCTGCTTAGACTGCCGAAGTAGTGGTAGTCCTGTTGATATTAGATGCTATGGACTAACATAGGAATTTCTTTATATGCTTTGACTCTGAATGGGTCATTCGAGCGTTTATTGACTGGATGCCTGTCTGGGTCGAGAGAGGCATGACTACTGCTGAGGGGAAGGCAGTTGCTCACAGCAAGTATCTACGACATGCCTGGTCCATAGCGGGAGGTAGACAGGGAGAAATCCATTTGTACAAGGTGAAAGCCCACCAAGAAAAGTCATAGTGATGTAAGCAAGGTCAGAGAGTTTGAGTGGCACTCTCCCTGCTCAGCAGCTGAAAGGGCGGCATGTTATTTGTATGGGCTTTGTATTTGCAAGAGAACAATTAAGTACTCAGCATATTGCATAAGCACACTAAGTGTTGAGCATGCTGGCAAATGATCAATGTGTCTGGTATTGTGTTACAAGTCACTTTTGTGTTAACTGCAGGGGTAATGAAATGTTGTCCTTCGTTTGTATGAACAAATGGCATCAGATCTGTGTTTAGCTTGTTCTGATAAAAAATTCACTCTCACCCAAATAGAGCCCAAAAAGGGTGGCAAACGGACGTTTCAGCATAGGGAGGGGTGAGCAGTCTCCTATAGCAATTGTACTAGCTTTGCTAAAGGGCTACCCTCAGGCCTAGGTTGATGATCTGCTCCCACTGTTAACTGGTAGAACTAATGATTCCTCTTGCAGTTTTTGTTTGATAAAAGCAGGGAAGTTGCTTCTGTGTCAGCAGAAGGTTTTCCCATAAGCTGAAATTCACTAAGGGCTGAATCACTAGAGAGACTGGGAAACCTTGACTGACAACCACCAGAGAGGTGCCAGCAGTGGGCAGCACCTGAGACGGCGGGATCGGTCAGCACCAGTAGCTGGCAGGAGCAACAGCAGTCAATGCCAGCGGACGGTGGGATCGGTCAGTACCAGCAGACAGCGGAAGCCAGGAGCGATCAGCGCCTGCAGATGCCAGGATTGGTTAGCATCCGTAGACAGACGGGCCAGCAGACGGCGGGAATCAGGAGCGGTTGGTATCGGCAGACAGTGAGAGCCAGCAGCGGGGACTTGGTGAGGCCTGGAGGTGGTGGGAGGCAGCAGCGGAGGAGGCCTGGTCAAGCCTGCGTCCGGCAGGAGCTTGCAGAGGAGGACTGGCTGAGCCCTGACCGAGAGATGGACATTGCAACTACAATGGTTAGTACAGGGGAGAGCAAGAAGGGAGAGGTGAAGGACACTCCCCGTACTCTGGGATGGGTTTGGCTTATTGAATTCCTGAATTCTGCTTGCACTGTTTCCCAAACTATTGCTGTGTTACTTCCTTTCTGTTATTAAAAGGTTTCTTTCTACACTCAGACTCTGTGCTTGTGAAAGGGGAAGTATTGCCCTTCGGTGCACCCAGTGGATAATGTGTGAT
>NW_027131975.1:0-3187 GCF_026122565.2 Emydura macquarii macquarii | reverse complement strand
TGAGAACGACAAAGCAATCACAACCTCTCAAGAGGTCCCAGTGTCTGTGTTCCAAGATCTGATCCAGACTGGTCTGCTGAAGTCAATGGTTCCCCTCAAGGGCAGCAGGCTGCTTTGGACTAACTCTTCCAATCCCGTGAGGGAAGCAGAGGGGTCTAGGGGATGAGTGCGGGATGGTGCATGGATGTGTGTATTTACTGGCTTTGAGCTAATGAACTTGGTCCTAATGGAACTAAATCTGGTAGAAACATATGCTTTTAAATGGACTAAGGACCAAGCCCATTAAATACACACAAACACAGAACCTTCAGGTTCTCATAATTTTTATGGCCATGCAGCCTCTGTGTCATGCAACATAAGCACTTCTTGAATAAACATAACTTTCTGACTTAACCCATTTAACTCATGCATTGACACTAGGACAAAGATATTTTTTTCTGACAGCCATTTGTAAATAACTTATTCAGCCTGACAGCCATTGCCAATACTTTAAACTACATTGTTGCAGGACACCAGAGCTGCTGAGCAGCATGGAAGTATAAGCAGTCCTCGTCTAGAGAATGTCTGTCAATAAAACTTTTATATGCAAACAAAGAAAATAAACTCTTCCAGCTTTAGCCTCCAAAAGGAACCCTATTGTGTGTATGACTGGAAGTAGAGAGAGACACAGTCAGGAACTCCATCAGAGCCAGCATATTTTTAACTCCAATGATATCACGATAAAATAAAATACTCTAGAGCAAGACAAACGTACAAAAATAGTAGAGAATCTTGATGAAAAAGAAGGAGCAATAAAGATCCCCTTCCATAGACACACACAAGGAAGGTTGAAAGCAAAGGAAGAATTAATTCTAAGCCCATCTTCCCCTTCCCTACCTTCTGCTCCCTCTTTCCCCCTGAAAGAGACTAAAAATAGAGAGTAAAACTAATTCCTGCAGGACTCAATTTCGCTTTTGTAGCTTAGGGAGCGACGCCAACATTTTTAAGGCATTTAGGTGTTGCTGTACTCAGCATTGCACCTAACTGATTTAGGAGCCTATAACTCATTTTCAAAAGGGATTTAGGCAATCCCATTGACTGTCAACGGGCTCCTAAATCTGTTAGGTGTTAAAAATCTGGGCCCTAGTATCTATTGTAGGGAATGCTATTAATTCCAGAAGCACCTTACACCAGAACTTGAGATCTTCACCAGCTTCCCATACATTTCAGGTGGAATTGGAGGTGTCTGTTTTAACCTAGGTTTTTAGGTGGTTTGGGATACCTAGTTACCAAATTCCTCTCTTCCCACGTTGCAGTTCAGATCATTAAAGAAATCTTACATGCAGCACCCTCACAGAGCTTCTGACAGTACAGCTGATCAAAGAAAGGAGCCGGAGAAGGGGAAGCGAGAATTAAGGCTGGTTGAAACATTTCCATCAAAAGCTGTTTTGACAGAAGGTGCCTGCTCTCTTTGGATATTTTTAGCTTGAGTGTTACATTTTCGGCCTTCACTGTCTCCTCCTTACCTATTTCTGAGCCACTTTCCTTGTTGTCCAGGCCATTTTGTTATTTCCAAAAGAGACAATTAGATCATTCTTTAATTATTAATATTATTGTTATTTTAGCATTACCCTAGATCCCATTATGCTAGGAGCTGTACAAACAGAACAAAACGATGGTCAGGATCAACACTTCTGACCTCTGCTGCTCTTCTTCCATGAACTATTTCACTTCTCCATTAGTTCCTCTACATTATCTCTAGTCCATCTTAGTTAAATCATTTATCAGACAGGTACCCGACTTCGGTCCCTGCAGCTGTATTTTTTTGGATGAAGTCAAATGTTTATATCCACGGGTCCATATTTTGGGATGATACCATTTGGGCAAGAATCTAAAATAGGAACTGATGCTCTCTTTTGTTTATTCATGTCAGTCAACAGTTAAACAGGTCTATGGTACAGAGACTGAGTAATATTCCTCCCCCTCCCCACCCTCCAGGAGAGATGAAAAAGGCAGCTAGGCAACTAGGATATTGCCTGTTACATTCTTTCATCTATTTCCATGCAGTTTTTAATTTTTAAAAAGACAGAACAAGAAGAGGACAATACCGTCAATCCTGTCAGATCTAGAGAAAACCTGCATTAGTCATTTCCACTAGAGCTGCTTTGTATTTCAACACTCCTACAACTTATTTAGCAAAGTGAATATTCAGTATAATTTCTCCTGACCCAGATCCTGTGAGCTGCACACAGAGGGAGTGACTATGCTGGTGTCTTGGTTTTCCACTGGGAGGGGAAAGAGGAGTAATTTCCATGAGGATGCAGCAGATACACACCATGGCGAATACTCCACCCAGAGGAATAGGGTAGATTTCACAGCCCTTGTAGCTACAGACTAAAGATTTGTGGCAACCAGCTTTTTCATTTTGCAAGAAATTCTATGATTTCAATTTTCCCCCCATTTCTAAAAATTGAACAAAACCAAAACATTTCGAAACTTCCTGTGAAGTGAAATTCTGAGGGGAAAAGTTTGGTTTTGGTCAATCAAAATATTTTATTGTGATAAAAACCAAAACCTTTTGTTCCACTTTGACCTTTCAGAAGTTACCTTTTTCCCTCCACCTAGTATATACACAATGAATTTTGTTTCAGAAAGTCATTTCACAATAAAACATTTTCGTTATGAAATGTGTCAATGTAAAAATGGGACATTTAAACATTATTGAAGTGCTGTGTTTCATTCTTTACAAATAAATTGAATCAAAAGTACACGTTTTCCCCAAGTTTGGAGTTGATGAAAACTTACTTTTTTTTTTTTGGGGGGGGGTGGGGGGGTGTCAGAAAACCGTTTCAATGCAAAATTTCTGATAGCTCTAATACAGTGGCACTAGCTCCATTATTATCATGATCATTATTCATGTGAATTGAGGTAGCGTTTAGGATGAAGCAAGACCCCATTGTGGTAGGAACTGTATAAACAGACCAAAAAGAAACACACAGCCCATGGAACCAGACAGCACAAAGGATGTTTGCTGGGCTGGACTGTGCACTGGGCAGCTGCTGTACCTACCTTGCACGTGCTCTCAAATTCCTCCTCTCGCACAGGAGAACTACACCGAATCTGCTTCACCTGGGACCCTCTACATTTATGGAATAGGGCACAGGATTTGCCTTCACTGCAAATACCACTTTACAAACTAAAGGCCCAC
>NW_027131974.1:0-32210 GCF_026122565.2 Emydura macquarii macquarii | reverse complement strand
TGGGAACACCCACTTGTGACGATTTACAAGGGGAGGAAAGTGCCCAGCGCGTGTCAGGAATGTGGCTGCTTTGTGAATCATGGGGCAACGAGAAGGCAAGTGAGATTTCTTGTCTTATAGAATTGGTGTAAGGATTTTATGATGTTAGTGAGTATACAATGGGGTGCCAATGTAATGGGATACGCAGGTAATGATTTTTAGAAAGTAGGAATCAGGAGTGAATGCAGTTTGAGTCAGCGAAGTAATTGCTGAGATAATAGTTCTCAACCTTCAAGGGCAGGAGGGAGAGAAGATGCTCTTGTTTAAAGAACTTTTACAACCCAGATGGCCGAAGATCAAGATAACCCCGGAAAACAGGGGATTAACACCCACGGACAGGAACAAAGTGTGAAACAGGAGTGAAGGGATGATGAGAACGCTGTCACACGTGCGATACCAAACGTCATTGATGATTACATCAAACTAGGAGGCAGGATCCATAGACCCAACTGGGGATGGATAAGTATAAAAATGGGGTGAAGAAATCTAGACTTTGGGCTCATTCTGCAAAACCCCAAGGAGCATCGTGTCACGACCGACAGAGCCCGGCTCCACCCTCGTGTCTGAATCACCTGGCCAGTGATTTCAGCTCGGGCAACGCAGGGACTGGTAATTATACCCCTCCTGCAGAACTGTGTGTGTGTGTGTGTGTGTGTGTGTGTGTGTGTGTGTGTGTGTGTGTGTGTGTGTGTGTGTGTGTGTGTGTGAGTGTGTGTGTGAGTGAGTGAGTGAGTGAGGCAATTGCTTTTTAAAATGTTTTTTCTTTTTTTGTATTCATAATGAACGCGGCATACTGCCTTATCCCCTGAATAAGATCCTGCTGTTTATTTTATAAGTGTAACGGGGGGGAGGGTCCCCATGAGGGGAGAAGGGACCCAGCACTGACTGGTTGTGGGCAGCGATTCCCCTCCCCCAGGGAGTCGCGCTGGGCTGCATGAGTTCCCCACATCACTCCAACGGCACGTTACTGGCTGGACCAGCCGTCCGGGAGCTGCCGGAGTGTGAGGAAAAGCCAGAGCCGTCAGGGGCACACACAACCCTCCCCCTCCCCCGCCCCCACCAGGCCAGGGTGACAGGCTGCATTTGGGGTTCGATCCCCGTGTCCGTTGCCAGCCGGGGGCAGGTGACTTCCCAGCACAGGTCGTCTCTCTCCCCACCCCAGCTGGTCAGGCACAGACCAGCCGCCTCGCTGGCCAGGGAGACGTCGAGCTGGGACTTTCTTCTCTCCACAGCAGCAACTGGGGAAGATTCTGGCTCAGGGGCAGAACCCCGGGGTCTGAGCGCAGACAGACCCTGCCCAGCTGCTGTCCCCTGACTCCCCCCTGCTCTCAGGGACAATCGTCACAGCAATTTCCTCCTCTGGGAGTTGGGGCCCCGGCTCCTGCATTGCGGGTTTGTGTTCTCGCCTGCAGCGTGTTGGTTCTAAGTCCCCGGTCGCAGGAGCCTTCTCCAGCCAGGGCTTCACCTCCGCTTCTCTCCTGGGCGTTTCTGTATCAATCTAGATCCTTCTGTGGCCATCACTGTAGTATCCAGGCACCTCCCAGGCATGTAAGAACTGAAGCTTGGTGTGGGCCTGGGCGTCTGTACATGTGTGAGAGTGAAGAACTGGCCCCAGAGACGCCGGGCGAGGCAGCAGGGTGTGAACACAGTGAGGTTAGCGCTTGGTCTCACTTCATGGGGCAGGGAGTTCCACAGGCCCTGGGGAACCGGGGGGGGGGGCGGGTGTCTCCCAGCGTAAGTCACACGACTCCCTCTGCTGGTCAACAGGGGCATGGTTCTAGGGGAGCAGGGCTGTGAACGTCCATGGGCTTTGCTGACGGTGACGGGGGAACCGTCGCACCTGCTGGTACCGCTGCCGCAGCCTCTCTCCGGACAGGGGGCTTGGCCCCGCAGGCAAAGAGAGGTGCCCTGCTCCACTCTGCCCCTCGCCCAGGGTGGGGCTGAGCTCTAGCCACTCGTCCAGCCAGGCACGGACAGCGGTGACCGGCGCCTGCCTCCACGGCGAGGTACAGGGGCCCCCGCTCTGCTGCCGGATGTTACAATCTGGGGCGGATGCCTCCGCTGGTCGGGAGAGCTCGTCAGCATGGAGAGCTCGTCAGCGCGCCTGCCCTCTGCCCACCAGCGTCACCAGAGCCAGGTGAGAGCCTAAAGAGTCAATAAAGGCGGGACTCAAGGGATTGCCTCACTGCGGGGGACCCATCTAGCCCAGTCTCTGGGCGCCACCACAGTCAGCGCCAGCTGCATGAGGGGCAGAGGCATTGTTAATCATAATAAATGGGCCGACCCATCCCCAGGGGCACTAACCCCCTCCCCCATCAAGTAGCCACCTACTTATGCCCTGGAGCATGGGGACTTGTATTCCTCGCAGCCCAGCGTGATGCTCAGCGAGCTCTTGGCCTCACCAGCACCCCAGCTGGCACCTGGGAAGCGCTAGGTGCCGGCGACAAGGGGATAGTGCACTGAACTGGCACTCAGGACAGCCGGGTGCTATTCCCAGCTTGGCCAGCAGGGTCACCTTGGGCCAGCCGCATCCCTGTCCCGTGCCTCAGTTTCCCCATCTGTGCCATGGGGGATGAGCTGCCCTCCTTTGCAAAGGGACGAGGGCGACGTACAAGCTGGGGCTCCTCGTTGGGGCGTGATGCTGGTTTACGCAGCAGGGCCTGTGTTGGCAAAGCAGGATCTCGCCAGCGATGGGGGCTGCACGGTCCTGGCGGCGGTGGTCACGTACCCACGTAGCGGCGTCCCCACCTGTACCCGCGCCAGCTGGGACCCGCGCCGCGGGGGGGCACCCCAGCTCAGAGCGGGCCTACGGCGCCCGGGTTTTGTCCGATAAAGCTGCTGGGGACTGAAGCTCTTCGGAGTCCTGGATTTTTGGGGTGACGTCGCTGCAGGGCCGCCCCAGCGGGAAAATGCAAACACCCCGTTCACACCGCCAGGAGGCCGGCCCGGGGCAGGGGATCTTACCGGGGGCGCTGGCAGCGTGTCTTAGCCTTGGCGGTACCAGGGACCGGCTTGGACTGGCTGTGCCAGGGAGATCTCGGGGACAGGGGCCAGGCCGGGGACTGGTCCTTGAGAAACTCTTCGCTAGTGGCCACGCCACCTGGAGCCCCACAGCCAGAGCGTGCAGGGAGGGGCTGCAAACACACGCTCCTTACTGGGGCTGGGGGGAGCTGAGAGCCCGGACTCCTGGGTTCTCTCCCCGACTCGGGCATGGGGGTCTAGTGGGTCAGAGCAGGGGTGGGGCAGGGAGCCAGGACTCCTGGGTTCGATATCTGGGGGCGGGGGATCTAGTGCTACATTCCTAGCCCCCTCTCCAAATTCCCCCCCCCCCCCCGTGTGGGGGGCATGGCAGCTGCCCACAGAGCCGTCCGTACTGCACCAGCGAGGATCTTTATTCAGTGGGGGGGGTTTACAGATCACACCAGCCATCCTGTCCATGCACCCCACACGTGCTCGGCCCCCCCCCCCCGATCGGGCACCCGCTCCCCTGACAGGAGATCTGCTGCCAGGCTGGGGGTGGGGGGCTAAGGGGAGGGTGTGAGAATTTTCTGCCTGCCGGGGGGGGGGGGGGGGCCCCAGGCTTGGCGGGGGGGGCGGGGGGGTGTAATGGGGATCATGTGATGTCTCAGGTGGGTATCCTGGTCTTGGGTGACCCCTGGTGGGGTGAGTGGGATTGTACGGGGGGAGGGCTAGAAGTCGTGGGGAATCAGGCCCACCCCCTGTGCTGAGGGAGCAGGCGAGGGCAGGGGTCGGATCAGGTTATTATATCCCTGTATTGATCGCTGGTCTGTAGAGGATGGAGGGGGCAGTGTCTGTGGGGGTGGGGGGCTATACTGGGGGTCCTCTATCACTTTATGGGCCCTCGTATACACAGCGGGGGGCAGTCCTGGGGGGCTCAGGGACTCTGAGTCGGGGGGTAGGGATGTGGGGGTCTGTAATCTGGTCTGTATCTCCATCTATGGGCCACAGCATACACAGCCAGGTGTGCAAGGCGTGTGTGTGCGCGTGGTTGGGAGGGGCTGCATAGACTCAGGCTCTGAGTCGGGGAGATGTTGAGAACGGGGGAAGGGGCCTGTATTCAGGTCATTATATCTCTGTATTGGCCCGCTGGTCTATACAGACTAGACAGGCTGATTTGGGGTGGGACTTGAGGTCAGTTATCAGGCCATTGTGTCGTTATTTTGTCCTACGTGATCAGGGACTCTGAGCTGGGGAAGGGGAGGGCTCTATAGCCGTGTATAGGCCCCAGGATATACAGCAGTGGGGGAGGTGCTGGTCCATACGGGCTCCATGGGGGGGATCTGGTCCGAGCCGTCCTCGCTGGGGTGCCCAGCTGGTCCTGAGCCACGCCCTCGGTCACACGGATCCCGACTCGGGGGTGGGGCGGCGAAGCTGTGGGTGACGGTGAGGATGCTCAGGGTCCTCCACGGGGCGGGGAGGATTGGCGCGGCGGGTCGCGGTGCCCAGGGGCGTTAGGTGCTGCCTGCAGGGTAAACACAGCGAGGGGGGCGTGAGTGAGCCGGACCGGACAGAGAGAGAGAGACAGACGTGGCGGAGCGGCGGACGGACGGATGGAGAGACAGAGACAGCGGGAGAGGCGGATGGAGGGATGGACGGAGGGAGGGGGTCCATGAGGGGACAGACGGATGAAGGGACAGCGGGAGGGTGTGGGGGCGGGATGGAGGGGGATGTGGGACAGGACACACAGCCAGACAGACAGCTGTTACCTCCCGGGATAGTTGTGCCCTAGGAGGGGAGAATAACCTGGAAAGGGGAAGGAAACAGTTAGTCAGAGGGGACCCTGCCCCCGCACGTACCCCCGCACGTACCCTGCCCCCGCACGTACCCTGCCCCCCGCACGTACCCCTGCCCAGCCAGCAGGGGCGCTAGGTAGGCACCTCACACACACACACAACACACACACACACACCTGGCTCCCGGGACGCGCACCTCACGTTGTCCCTGGGTGCCCATCTCTTTCAGGAACCCTGGGGACATCCCCCACATTGGGGGATTGGGTTGGGGGGGCTCGGGACCCTAGGATCGAGGGACATGTGGCCCCCGCCCCCATGCCAGGCCCCCCACTCCTACCCGGGGCGGGCGCGCGGTACCAGTAGACCATGCCGGTGATGAGGAAGATCAGGCCCAGGCTCAGCACCACCACGGCCACGCTGACCTTGACCGTCAGCCCTGGGGACAGGCCGGGCCCTGGGGGGGCATCAGAGGGGAGTTAAAGGGGCTGGACTGGGGAGCCCCCCACAGTCCCCCTGCACCTGCAGCCGGAGCCCTACCCAGACACCCCATCCCCCAGATCCCCTTCACCCCAGGCCCTCACCCCCAGATCCCTGCCCCAGACCACTGACCCCCAGCACCCCTTCTCCTCCCCTGCACCCCCTCCTGCTGCCCCCCAACCACCCTGAACTGCCACTGCATGAGCTCCTCCCCTCCCCCCGGTTCCCTGGCCCGCCCGGACTCACGCCCACCCCTCCAGGTAGTCCTGGGGCAGGCTGGGGTGCTGCACGCGGCAGGCGTAGGTGTCCCCGGGCTGGGGGGTGATGAGCAGGGTGACGTGGGTCTGGTAGGTCCAGTCGCCATTGGCCAGCGCCGCCGTCAGGTTGTCCTGCCGGGGGTCCACGAGGCGCCCGTCGTGCCACCAGCTGACCCGCACGGCCGCCGGGTAGAAGCCCCAGACGTGGCAGGTCAGACGCACGGCGCCCGCGGGGTTCGCCAGGGCGGTGGAGACGATGCGGACGTGAGGGCGCGCTGCCGGCGGGGGGGGGCAGGGGGTCAGTGTATGGACCGTTCCTGGTACCCCCACCTGCCCCCCCCACTGGGAACAGACCCACAGGCCCCCCAGCCCCGTATCCCCCCCATCAGCCCCACGGCCCCTCCCAGCCCCGTATCCCCCCATCAACCCCACAGCCCTTCCCAACCCAAGATCCTGCCCCCCATCAGCCCCATGGCCCCTCCCAGCCTGGTATACCCCCCATCTGACCTATGGGCCCCCCAGCCTGCTCTCCCCTAGCCCAGCCCGGTGCCAGGGGCCCCGCAGCCCCCCACTCACTCATCCTTTGCGCGTCTGGCCCCACAGCCGCTGGCCCTGGCTCTGGCAGGCCTGGCGCCCCCCGCCATGCGCTGGAGCCAGCCGGGGTCCCGGTTGAGGAAGGTGGTCATGTTCTGGGCCACCTTGTTGAGCAGGCCCATGTCGCAGGCCTCGAAGAGCCGGTCCTGCTCGTTGTAACACACCAACGGGTTCTTGTTGAAGACCAAGGAGAAGCCGAACCAGAGCACGGAGCCGCTGGCCGCCAGGGGGCACTCGCTGGCCAGGTGCATCAGGAACCCGCCTGCGGGTAGCGGGGCGTCAGGAGGGGACTCGGGGCAGGGGCGGGGCGGGCGGGACATGGGGGGCCGGGAATATGGGGACAGGGAGGGTGGGACAGTGGCCATCGGGGGGCAGGAGTGGGGTGACGGAGGGCTCAGGGAGGGCAGGACGTCGGCGTGATGGGGACAAATGGGACCTGGTTCCACACTAGGCCAGGCCCCAGGGGTGTAGACCAGGAATGTGGGGGTTAAACCCCAACCAGGTGGTTCCTCTGTGACTGCGGAGCCCTGCTTTGGGCGTATGTGCTGGGAATAATGGGGTTAAACCCCATCCAGACACAGCCACAGCCCTCAGGGTTATAAACTGGGATTATACCCCTGTCCACACACAGCCATAGCCCCCTAGGTTATAGGCTGGGGTTAAACCCCCATCCACACACACAGACACAGCCCCCCAGGTTATAGGCTGGGGTTAGACCCCCATCAACACACAGACACAGCCCCCCAAGGTTAGATACTGGGGGCATACCCCCATCCACATACAGATACAACCCCCTCGCCCAGGGTTATAGGCTGAGGGTTAGACCCCCACCCACACACAGACACAGCCCGCTAGAGATACAGACGAGGGTTACAGCCCATCCACACACAAACGCTGCCCGCTAAGGATTATTCATGGGGGTTAAGCCTACCCTGACATTTCCAGCATGGTGCTGACCCCTGGGGTGCAGCGCTTGGGAACGTGGTGGTCAGACCCATCGAGGCTGGTCCCTGAAGCAGGGAACCCAGGGAGGTGTTGAAGGGGGCAGAGACCTATGGCTCCCCCAAGGCCCGTGTGACTGACGGGGGCCCTCACCTGCTGCGTGGTGGCTCAGAGCCAGGGACAGCAGCCACAGCACCCGCTTCATGGCGGCCCCTCTCGGTCCAGGGTAGTTCTGCGCTTCCCGGGATCCCCGGCTCGGTGCCGGAGGGCAGGTCTCAGCTCGCTGGGTCTCAGCTTCCTAAGCCAACTTTCCAGCTCCGGGGCTGTGCTGGGGGCCGCCCGCCCCGGGGATCCGGCTGGACGATCGCTTGGGATCCTACCCTCCGCTGGCTCTGCTGTGGGATCCCGGCTCCACGGGGGGCGGGGGGAGATACACCGGATCCCAGGTGCTCCGGGAGAAGGTCGCTGTGGATGCTGGGCTGCGGATTGCTCTGCTCGGGATCCCAGGCGCTTCGGGGTGATCCGGTAATGGGGATCCCTGGCGTGATGGGGGCCCTGGGATCTCAGGGGCTGTTGCAGGAGATCTCTCCCTCGCTGGGATCCCTGAGTCTGTGAGTGGATCCCTGCGTCCCGGGAGCAGAGTTCTCTCTGGGATCCCTGGGGCTGTTGCAGCAGATCTCTCGCTGGGATCCCTGGGCTCTGCAGGGGGATCTCTGGATCCCTGGGTCTGTTGCAGGATCCCCTGGGTCCCGGGAGCAGGGATTCTCTGGGATCCTGGATCTGGGGGTGCAGCTCTCTCTGGATCCCTGGATCTGGGGGTGCAGCTCTCTCCCTGGCTCCCGGGCTCCGCAGGCAGGGTCCCGGTGTCCCGAGCCCCGCGCCTGGTGGACCCCCCTCCCCGCCCCGGCCGCACTGGAGCCAATGGCAGCCGGCGCCGCTGCCTGCGTCATCAGTCGCTGGGTGGAGAGGGCTGAGCCCGGAGGCTGAGCGAGAGATGTGTGTCCTGCGCCCAGCCGCCGCCTATCACCGCAGCCTCGGGGCGGGCCGCGCTCTGTGCTGGGCTGATCTCCCAGGCCTCCGTGAAATGTGGGCTCTGCAGAGTGATACCCCACGCCCCGCATTCCAGGTGGGGAAACTGAGGCACGGCGCGGCCATGGGGCACGGTGCCAGACGTGTGGCTGAGGGCTTGGCTATGGGGGTGGGAAGCTGTGACGGGGGCGGCGGGGTGGATCCTGGCGGGGGGGGGGTTCTGGATAGGCTGGGGGAGGGGATCTGGCAGAGGGGGTAGCTGAGGGGGTGGGGATCCTGGTAGAGGTGGGGGCAGCTGGGGGGGGGAGGCTGCCGTAGCCAGGACAGGGGTCCCCCCCCCCCCCGTGTCTCCCAACCTGGGGATTTCACTTCCCCCGCGGGCCAGACTGGCCAGGCGTGGCTGAAACCCCTTTCTGCTGCTTCCCCTATTCTGGGCCCAGCTTCCCCTTGGCCCGGTGTCGGCTGCATTGCAACACCCCCCACACACATCTCCCCTAGCCCGCCCCCACGCCATGGGGAAGTGGAGCCCGGCACTTCACAGGCCTCTGGCTGGGCCTGGCCCTAGGATCTCCCCGCGCCTGTCCCGGCTGCAAGGGGACCTGAAACCAGCTGGGCTCAAGGGCGGAGGAAGTGACAGGGCTGGAGACACTTTCACTTCCTCGCTGACGGAGACGCAGGATTGATTAGCCAGAAGGGTCTGGCCGGCTCAGGGGAGGCAGGGAACGGGACATGGGGCCTCGCCCTGCCAGGGGCGCTGGTCCCGATCCAGCCCCAGGGTTGGGGGCACTGGCTGGCTCAGGGGATGGGGAATGGGGTTCTGATCCATGTAATGAATTTGTTGGGTCTCAGCCCAGATCCTAGCGGGGCAGGTGCCCCCGGCATGGGCAGTGACCGGCCCCTTTGCCAGCAGCCTTGGCTGAGGGCTGGACTGGCCACAGCGTGCGAGCTCCCCTCTCACCCCCCTCCTGTCCTGCAGGGACCCCGCTGGGGATGTGGGGCATGGGGGGGGGGGACAGAGGAGACAGGCAGGACAGCTCCAGAAAATAGGCCTTTATTGGCAGGAGGCAGGATAAGGCACCGATACTGAGCAGGGGCGACCCCTCACACGGGCTGGGGGTCGGAGTCTGCTCCTGGGCACGCAGCACTGCTGGTGTTCTGTAGGGGGCAGAGCGCTGCTCCCCCCCCAATGGAGATGCTGTCACTGCAGCACAACGCCGGGTTCCCACGGATGTGTCGTGTGTGGTGAGTGCGTCCGGTCTCAGCTCCCAACTGATTGCGGCTGGTCCAGGAGCTGCCTTTCCCACGGTTCCCAAGGGCGGTGGGGGGCTGGAATGGGGGAGAGGCTCAGGGAACGTGGGGCATCTCCTCCTAGTGCTTTAGGCGTTTCCAGCCACTCGGGGTTCACTCTGGGGTTGAAAACACAGAAAAAGGAGATTCAGTGGCTGGGACAGAAGCCAGAATCCTGGCTCCCAGCCCCCCTGCTCTCACCCACCAGACCCCACTCCCCTCCTACAGCCAGCGAGAGAACCCAGGAGTCCTGGCTGTCAGCCCCCCTGCTCTCACCCACCAGACCCTCCCATCCCTCCCAGAGCCAGCAAGAGAACCCAGGAGTCCTGGCTGTCAGCCCCCCTGTGCTATCCCACTAGACTCTCCCACCCCTCCCAGAGCCAGGGAGAGAACTCAGGAGTCCTGGCTCCCAACCCCTCCTCCGCTCGCCATCTCACAGGACCCCCCCCCCCATCTCCAGCTAAGACAGCACCCAGGAGCCGGGCATACCTGTGGTCATGGGCCGGCGGGCTTTGATGAGCAGGACGGTCCCCGTGGCCATGAAGAAGACGCCCAGGGCGATGGCCAGGCCGCACAGCACGGTCTCCAGCAGCTCCGACGGGACCGGGTTCTGGGGCACTAGAGACATGGCGGGTGGGGGAGAAAATACAGGGTGAGGCCAGGGCTGTGAGGAGGTCAGGGGGCTCCCGGCAGCGGGGCAGGTGGTATGGGGAGGGGGGCGGGGGGAATTGGGTATAAAGGGAATCCAGGTTGGAGGGGCTGGCATCAGGTCCGGGGGGGCTTCTCACCCCAGTAGGCCACGGTGGAGAAGCTGTCCCCGGGCCGCGTGACGGTGCAGGTGTAGACGTCCCCCTCCTGCGGGGTGAACTGCAGGTAGGAGAAGAGCAGGAAGCCCAGGTCGGCGGTGGGGTCGTGGCTGGTGGTGCTGACGCCCTGGCTCACCGGCTCCCCGGGGTGCTGCCCGGACACGGACACCGAGGCCGGGAAGAGGTTGCCCACCTGGCAGATGAGGGTGTTGGGTTCCCCCAGCTCCAGGGGCTGGGCCGTGAACACGTTGGCCATGGGGGTGCCTGCGGGGGGAGGAGAGACAGTGAGGGGGGGGTCTGCGGGGAAGGGGGGCTCAGCGACCATGGGGGATGGAGCACGGGGGGGGTATGTGGGGTGGGGGCCGCAAGAGAGAGGGGGCTGGGGCACTGGGAGGCCGCAAGTGCTGGGGGGCCTGGGGAGGGAGGCTGGGGGGCCAGGATACCACAGGAAGGGGTACAGGCACCTGTGCAGGGGGTGCTGTGGGGTCCGGGGAGGGGCAGTATCAGTGATCCCTGGTGCCGGGGGGCCCTGGGGAGGGGCAGTATCAGTGAGTGATCCCTGGCGCTGGGGGGCCCCGGGGAGGGGCAGTATCAGTGATCCCTGGCGCCGGGGAGCCCCGGGGAGGAGAGTATCAGTGATCCCTGGTGCTGGGGGGCTGCGGGAAGGGCAGTATCAGTGATCCCTGGCGCTGGGGGCCCCGGGGGCCAGGGGAGGGGCAGTATCAGTGATCCCTGGCGCTGGGGGCCGCGGGCGCCGGGGGCCGGTACCTTTTGGCCTCAGGCAGGACGCCCTCACACATCTTGCTGAGTATCTGGCGCAGGTGCTGGCACAGCTGGGAGTCATTGCGGATCTGCCCCACGCTCTCCTGGGCGCCCAGCCAGGGCTGGAAGTCGGGCAGCCGGGGCTCCCAGCGCGCGCCCGGGAAGTCGAACCAGAAGAGCTGGTCCCCGCGGAAGGTGTCGGCCAGGCCCAGCAAGGGGCGGTCCGGCTCGCAGAACAGCACCTGGGACAGCAGGTGGGCCGGGGGTTCTGGGGGAGAGAGAGAGAGACTGACCCGCGTCAGCGAGGGATGCACACGCACCCTGAATACACACCCCCTGCACACACCCCTGCACACACAATCCCACCTCTCCCTGCACACACACCCTCTGCACACGCACACCTCACGCACACACAATCCCCACACGCACCCCTGTACACACAACACGCATCCTGCACATGCACATGCTGCACACACAACCCCCCACCTCTCCCTGCACACACACACCCCCTGCACACATACAGTCACACATGCGCACACAGCCACCCCCCATTTTCTGGGCACACACAATTTCACACACACTCCTCATGCACACACACACTCTACTCACACGACCAGCATATACACACACAGTCACACACACACACACACAGAGGCACATCCACATTCCTTACACACATTGTCCGTTCACACCCACACGACAGTCACTGACACACACCGTCGCCAGTCACACCCAGCCCCCCACCACACAGTGTTCCCATACACACATCCACAGTGACACTATCCCTCACACACAGTATACATTACAACCCGGATGTAAACACACTCTTCCCATACACACACTCACCCTGTACACAGCCACAACCTCCCCTACACAATCCCCATGCACACGCAATTCCCCTCTGCCTACATTAAATACCCTATATACACACAAAGTCTGTGTGTACACATAATGACAAAACACACCATGCCCCCAACACTCTATGCCTACACAATCACACACAACCACCCCCAAGCCCACACTTTGCACTCCCGAGTGTACAATCACACACACACACACAAATCTACCCCCCACATCACACTCCCATGTACATGGTTACACACACTGCAACCCCTCACACACTGCAATACCCATGAACACATCTGACACACACACTGCTCCACTGAATAACACTACTACACATCCCATCACTGTGCACACACAATCCCCCACACGTGATACAACACCCCCTACACACAAACACCCCACCCCCTGTACATACCGTCACTGCCCACGCACACACACTGACAGAGCACAGGTAGCTCCCTCACACACACAGTACAACAGGACACACACTCACACAACCCTCCCTACACACACACATACACACGCAGACATGGCTAACTCCTGGGGAGCTCTCACTCTCTCACATGCACACAGAGTATAACACACCCTATTTACACACAATCTCCAGGCATGCACAGTTCCACACACACACAACCCCTGACACACACTCACACCCCCCACACATACACACACACACACACAGTCCCCAGGGGCACACACAGTCAAGCATTCTTGGACACACAATCCCTGTAGGTGCACACAAGCAGACAATTCCCATATGCACACACACAATCCCCGTGTGCAATGCACACAATCCCCATGCAAACATGCACTGCCGTGCAATGGTACACACACACACACACCCACACACACTGGCCGTGCAATGGTACACACACACACACACACACACTGGCCATGCAATGGTACATGCACACACACACACACACATACACGCGCACGCACACACACACACACACACACACACACACACACACACACACACACACACGGTCTGTGACGCCCGTGTCAGGGCAGCTCCTACCCTCTGTCCTGGCTGCGGCTGCCGCCCCCCCCAGCAGCACCAGGGCCAGCACCTTCCCCCAGCACCCGGGCGCCTCCATCCCTGCCCGGCTGCGCTCTGCTCCCATCCCGGGGCGCCGGGGCATCCCCGGCCTGCTGCTGGCCAATCCCAGAGCGCCCCGCCACCTCCTGGCCAATGACTGGGCCCTGCCACCGCGCGTCACCTGTTACCGGGGAGACGCTCCCAGCGGAGGGCCTGGTGGTACTGATGGGCAGCCGGGATACCAAGAGCAGGGGAGACGTGGGAGGGGCGAGGCCAGGAGGGACCCCATCTGGTCTGACTTCTGTTTAGCCCAGACCAGAGCCCTGCTCCGGATTCACTCCTGTATTACAGCCTGCTCCGGATTCACTCCAGTGTTACAGCCCAGGCCAGAGCCCTGCTCCGGATTCACCCCTAGAACCGGAGCAGATCTCTTCAGGGATGTCCACTCAGCAAAACAAAACCCATGGCCGTGCAGAGCCGGGGTCTGCAGACTGGGGATTGCTGTTTTCCCTAGGAATTGAAATCACAGGGGCGGGGGCGCTCGAATTCATAGGGCAGTGAGGGGTGAGATCATGAGGGTGAAGGTGGGCCGTATGTTTTCACCATTCGGCGCTAACTCTCGGCCCGCGTTCTAAACGTGATAAAACACCAGTGACAGCGGCCTTGGAACTGATGATGATGGAGTGTTGTTTTAAATCAGGAGGTGAAATGATCAGATCGGCCAACGTGGCCGAAAGCAACGCACCGACGCTGTCGGACCAAATGCAGTGGCAGGAGGCAGCTCCTCTTTGTTCATACTGTTCAGACTGCTCTGCTTGTCCGGGTACAAGCTGTTTATCAGCTCTGTGCGTTGAATCGTGTATTCATGTTTCAGTTTCAATTCAAATTTACAACCAAAAACTCAATGGAATTTTTTTCCAACTAGAAAAGTTTGAAACCAACTAGATCTAGCTAGAAAATGGAGCCTCGTCACTGAATGGGTGGTTTTTACAGAGCGATCCAGGGCACTTGATAAACTGGGCACAGGCAAATGTGTGTTTTAATATGGCCAACTAGAACGTTACACCTCTAGGGACAAAGGATGTAGGCCATATTTACGGGGAAGGGGAGGCTGTGTCCTGGGAAGCAGGGACTCTGAGAAAAGCTTGGGGGTCATGGTGAATAAGCAGCTGAACATGAGCTCCCAGTGCCACACGGTGGCCAAAAGGGCTAATGCAAGCTTGGGTGTCTAGACAGGAATCCTGAGCAGCGACAGGGGGTTATTGTCGCTCTGTTTTTGGCACTGGTGCTGTTATTTGTGTTCAGTTCCAGACGGATGTTGGTAAATCCAGAGAAGAGCCACACGAAAGATTAAAGGTTTGGAAAACCTGCCAGACAGTGCTAGACTCCAAGTGACCGTCAAGTTAGCGTCACAAAGAGAAGGTGATGGGGTGACGTGATCGCAGTCGATAGGTACCTACATGGGGACCAAAAACTTGATAAAATGCAGGACTCTGCAATCTAGCAAAGAGCTAACAAGACCTGTAGCTGGGGATTGAAGGCAGACGAATTCAGACTAGAAAGAAGGGTGCACATTTTTTAACGGAGGGGAATTACCCATGGGAAAACTTCCCAAGGGCTGTTGTGAATTCTTCATCATTGGGAAGGTTTTGGATCGAGACAGGATGTCTTTCTAAAAGATTTGCGCTAGTTCAACCAGGAATTAATGGCGGCAGTCCTATGGCCCGAGTACACAGGAGGCAGCCTTTTCCTAGAGGATCACAGTGGGTCCTTCTGGCTGAGAGTCCATGAATAATTAATCCCAGTTGCATTGTGGGAAATGAAATTCACTCATCACCAAGCACAAGTCTTCCAAAGTCATGAGTCAGTGCCCCCCACCCCTCCCCAGCCAAGTCCCCACTCACAATAATGACATTTTAAAATAGCAGGTATTGAGATCTTTTATTTCTCTTTTAGATTTGTATTTTGAACCTTTCTCCACACCAAGAGAGCTAGACACTTGGGGTTTTTTTAATGAAAGCTGAGATTCTTACATAACAACATGACTCCAGGAGCTGGGGCTTTAAGAAAACCACCACATATCACAAGACTTGCAATAACATGGTGAGCATTGGCAACAAATGTGTTTTCTCTTGTATTGCCTGGACTTATTTCCTGGGGTACATTTTACCATTTCATGGTGCATTGAATTAGTGACTATTGTTTTGTTTTGTTTCACTTTGCTTTACATGGCCTCAAACGGCATTGCATTATTTCACAGTGCATTATTTCATTCCGCACGACTGTATGTTTCCCATTGCATTATTAGGCCCTGAACCTGTCATAGTCTTCAGTAGCCTTGGTCCCAGCGCTACACCGCCACCGCTGTGCTAAGCAGGGGCTTTTGGCTGGAGTTCCTGTGGCTCTTGATGTTGAGGGGCTTAAACCCCACTGCTGCGAACACTGACCTATGTTTAACTCTAAGCACAAGAGTCCTTGCCCTGGTTACTCGTGTGAATAAAATCACGTATTTATTTGTCAGCAGGACTAGAACCATTTTAAACGGCTTCTACTTTTGCCTTCCACCATTTCATGCTGTGTTATGTTTTGCTTTGCATTAGCTCACGCTGCATTTGCTCAATTTCCCAGGGCCTCGTGCTGTCTGTGCTTTGCACTAGTGATTAGTGAGCAAACGGATATTTTGCAGCGCACTCCCGCACATTGCACTTTTCAGTCAGATAGCGCAGAGCACTGCACACCCACTGCACTATTGGACAGTGGTGGATGGAGTAGGGGCTTAGTTCTTTTGCATCCCGCTAGTGTTGTCGTGTGACACACCCTGCGCGCCCGTATTCCCCAGCTGGGCCTGCTCCCCCATTTCTTTGCACACTCGCTCCCGGCAGAGGTTTCCCGTCACAGGCACTGCAGGATTTCACTTGCATTTACTGCCGCATTGCTCACTGCCTTACTCATCTCTGCCCTTGCAGCGACACACGAGGCTGCCCCCCCCCCCCTTTGCAGCGCGCCCCCCCGCATCACGTTGCCTGCCCCGGGCAGAGCAGCTGCATCGCGGTGTTTGCAACGGCCCACAATGCAGAGGTCACGTGCGGGAGGCACACTGCACCCTCCCAGTCCCCCCCACCCCCGCACCCTGCAGAGAGCAGCGCGGTCCGCGCCTCTTTGTCACTCCCCTCCCCCCACCGCAGCGCGCTCGCGGCCGGCCCCGCCCAGCCCCGCCCAGCCCTTCCCGGGGATGGGGGAGGGGAGAGGCAGCCGGTTGTGCCGCGGGAGCCCAGTGCGCATGGTCCGCGGGCCCCTCCCTGCCCGCACATGCGCTGTGGGCACCTGGTGCGGCCGCCATGCTGACATTAACCCAAGCAGGAGCCCGGGGGGGCTGGGCCGCCCCCCCCCCATTCGCGCCCCGCTTCTCGGGCCCGGCCGCCGCGCGCCCCCCAGCGACTCTCCAGCAGCGAGCGGGGGCCGCGTCCCCCGAAGGGCGGGGGCAGGCGAGGAGAGCGAGTCGGCGCGTCACGTGAGCGCGGCGGCCAATCAGCGCGGCGGTGACGTCGGTGGCGGCTCCCTCCCTCCGCCCCGGGATGTGCTTGGCCCCCACCCGCGGCGCCGCGGGGATTACGGCCGGGCTCCGCCGGGGGCCGCGGAGATGGCCCCCGCCACCCCGTTCCCGGGCCGGGGCCTGCCCGTCCGCCCGGCAGCCAATCCGGTGAGTGCTCGCTGTTTGCCCCTTTAAGGGCTGGGGGGAGGGGGAGAGCCACGTGGGGTTTGGAGCTGTCAGTCAACCGTGTGCCCGCCCTGTGCTGGTCTCTGAGCCAATGAGGGCCGAGGATGGTGGTGATTGACGGGCGCGGAAAGGCTGCGGTGGGCCTCGTGCTAATCGAGGGGTCACGTGGTCTGATAATGCAGTGGAGGCACCCCCATTGTGTGGGGCTGAATAAGGGAGGGGGAGGTAGGGGGTGCACGGTGCTGCACTGAACAACTTGGAGGGGGCAATTAGCATAAATTAACATATGTCTTAATAGCTGAGTTAAACGGGGCGGAGGGGCCAGTCTTGAGAGGGGCAGGGAGGGAGCGTTGGTGGGGCTCACTGGGGCAGGGGGAGCCTGGGGTGGGGTCAGGCAGGGGGGCAAAGGGGGCTGAGGGACCATGGAGGGGATTGCTAATTGCTATGGGGCAGGGAGAGCCTGGGTTGGGGACAGGCAGGACAAGCGGGTGGGGAGGGATCCCAGGAGGGGGATTACTGGGAGTTGGGGAGCCCATGGGGGCTGGCGAGTAGGGTGTCCCCTTAGCTCAGGGTTGGTGGCGGGGTTCCCAGGGGGCGGGCGTTATCTCACGTTGGGATCTGGGTCTCACCCTGATCCGGGGAAGGGGCCGTGCAGTTACAAGGGAGGGGGCTGGTTTCACCTGGGCCCAGGATGTGTTGACCTTGGGCAAAGGGGATAAGCAGCCCTGGGGGCGACCCAGACGGGATTTGGTGCCGGTGAGGGGCCTGGAGAGCTGGGCCCAACCACAAAAGATCCTAAAAACCAAATATTAGGACAAAGCAGCGGTGTGCAATCACTGAGTGGAGTGTAAACAACCCGGAAAAATGGGGTTCAGCTCTGCCTGGCCCTTGGCAGCTCTTCACTGCTGCAGAGCCAGGGGGATAGTCAGTGGGACTAGCGATGGGGCTAAACACCCCACTTCCCTAGGGTCGCCCCCCACATCCGCCTCTAGCCCCGCGGGAGCGATGGCTGCAGTTACGGCAGCAGAGCCGTTCCCGTGATGATATATTGAACTCCTTTCCTGATGCGAATCATGCAGCAGCAGGCGGCTGGGCCGTGAAAACGCTGTGTCACGGCTGTGGGAGGGAGCAGGCCTGCAGCCGGAGGTGGGACAGGACGGCCTCGCACAAGGGCCTGGTGACTTCAGGGGCTGAAATGACTCATGCGCCTTGCTGTCTGCCTCTGGTCCCACCCCGGGGGCATCGCCTGATCCTTGCAGGGGGCTGTGAGGGCCTGGGACCTGCACTAAGATGGCTAGGGCTTTCCGTGTAAAATGGCCGCTGCAGACAGACCCCACGGGTGGGATACACACACCCTCCCCTGTGTGTGGGACTAACCCCCTTCCCGACATCACTGATCCCCCACACCACCCCCTTCCCATCTGGGGGTTCAGCCCTGATCCGAAGCGTGAGCGGGGAATTTCCATCGCACTGGATCAGGGCGGAGGAAATGTGGAGAGACAAGGGGCGGGGAGGGAGCCCACGCCTGCAGGAAAAGGGGGGTGAAAAACCACCAGACGCCCCCACAAGTCACCCCGTAATCGGTCCCCTTTCCCCGCCCTCCAGAGAGCTTTTTGGGAGGAGATTTTCTGCCTATATTAAAGGGGGGCGGAGGGTGGAGGGAGCTCCAAAGATGGCGGCTGCCTGCACCTTGGAGACAGCCTGACAACGGGGGGGGGGGGCAGGAGACAGAACAAAACCAAACCCATTTCTAGGCCGAAACCCGTCTTTCCTGGAGAGGGAAGGGGGCCGTGTGCTTGGTGGGAATCCCTGGTGGCTTCTCTTTGCTAATCACTGTGGTGTGGGGGGCCCTGGAGATGCCCCACGCCTGCCCCCTCTGTGGGGAGCTCTAACCCTGTGGGGAGCATCCCTGCTCCGTTGTGTGACGGGTCCTAGGGTGAGGTGGTGCCCGTGTCAGTGTCAGAGAATGGCACCATGAGCGTTCACACTGAGGGTGCTCGGCGCCACAGGGGGTGGGCAGCGGTCCCTGTTTGGGGGGTTTGTGCTCCGGGCACGGGGAGCGGTGCTGGCCAGGGTTGGCATTGAGTGCGGGGGGGCTGGGCGGGAGTTTCTGACCCGGGTTTTGGTGACGTGACGTCCCAGGTTTCTCAGGGTGCTGGGTGTGGGGGTGTGGGGAGATGGGGGGCGGTGCTGTTGCCATCTGTGCTGATGGGGAGCTGGGGGGTGTTGGCATTGGGGGGTCTGGATGCCTTTCTGGTGGGATCGATTTCAGGGGCCCCCGACTGGGGGTCTGGGGGGGCCGGCGCTGCTGGGGTGTGAGCGGAGGGGCTGCACCTAGTGCCAGGGCAGTTCTGGGGGCACCCGGTCGGGAAGGTTTCTGACAGGATTCTGGGTGCCAGCCCCCCTTGATCGGGTTCCCTGTATCTTGCGCTGTGGGGGAGGGGATGGGGAATGTCAGTGTCTGCGCCGAGGGGTGTCCGGCTGGGGGGGACGAGGTTTGGGGGGCATTTTTGTGACGGGGTTTTGGCGCGTTTCGCGCGGCGCGGGGGGCGGGCAGTGGGGCAGCCCCAGGCGCGGTGTGAGGGGAGCAGCGGGCTCATTGTCCGCCCTCTTCTCTGCTGCAGCTCAAAATGGCGCTTCCTCCTCTTCCCCTCCCCCTCCCCCCCCCGCGGGGAGCAGAACAACAACATCCAACTGCCAGTTCCAACGGTCGCCCCGCCCCCACGTGACTCGGCAGCCAGTTAGCCAGCAACGAATGGCAGCGCCGGCCTCTGGCAGGGCGCGCCGCCGGGGCCGGCGGCTCGAGCGCCCTACGAAGGGGCGGGGTGGAGGGGGTACGTGACTGACGGTAATGGAGACCCATCAGAACGCGGCGCCTCCCAAGCCTCCGTCCAATGAGCTGGCGAAGGGGCAAGCCCGGACGACGGGATGATGTCAGAACTGTCGCCACCCAATCAGAGGCAAGCTGGTGTCTATATAAGGCTGGCCGGGGGCAGGCCGAAAGGCGCCATTTCGCTGAAGCGGAGGAAGGAGCTGGTCGAGGCCTGGTCCGCGAAGGGGGCGGACTCAATCCGGATCCATCCTCCGCCGGGCGGCCCCCAGCCCCCGCCTCCGTGCTACCGACGGGCTCCCAGGACCCTCCCGGCTTCCGTAGAGACCCTTGCCTGCGGCCTCGAGGGTGCTTGTAGAACGCCCCCATCCCCCGGCAGGGCAGCCAAGATGGAGCCGGGCCGGTGATCCCAGTACAATCCAGTGCCATCCGCCTCCCGGACGGGGACCATCCTTCCGGGGACCGGCCTCTGCGGACAGAGGAGGCTCCGAGGAACCCAACGGGCCCTAAATTGAGCGGATCCCGCCAGGACTTGGAGCCCGTCGGGGGCTCCGAAGAGGGGGTCCCCACCCCGCATCCCCCTCCCTTCAGCCGCCGCCGCCATTTTCTCTGCTTCCATTCATGTAAATCCCGGTGGATGGTGCCGGGGTCCCCGCTTCCTTGGGCTGCTGCGCCCCCACCCCCGTGCCGGTGCTGCCGCTTGCCTAGCTGGAGCACATCTGTCCGCAGCTGTGCACGGCCCGGCACCCGGCTCGGCTAGCCTGAGCGCCTGCGCCTGGTTCTACTCCGCCGGCGGGGAGGGGAGGGGGCGTCGGGCTGATCCCCCTCCCCAGCGCCTCCCCCGCTGTCCGCTGTGTGGCCAGCCGCCTGCCCTCGCTCGGTGATGCGCGGCGGCGGGTGCAACGCGGGCATGTGTCGCTGATCCCCGGCCCGTCCTGCTCCC
The DNA here is from genome assembly GCF_026122565.2 of Emydura macquarii macquarii. Classification (NCBI taxonomy): domain Eukaryota; kingdom Metazoa; phylum Chordata; order Testudines; family Chelidae; genus Emydura; species Emydura macquarii. Next base: position 11,884 of record NW_027131974.1, on the reverse strand, counting down.
GCTCCCGGCAAAGTGGGGGGGGCGGCCGAGGACGCAGGATCTGGAGGCGGAGGCGGACCCTGGAAAGCAGCAGCTGCAGGCATGTTGCAGAATGTGAATCCCCACAACAAGTAGGTACCCGCGCCGCTCCCCGGGGAGCCCGGCCCGGCCGGCCCGGCCACGGCCCGGCCCGGCCCGGCTGTTGTGTGCACAGGGAGCCTGGCCGGGCTGCAGGGCGGGTGTGTGGGGACCCGGGGTGCACTGCTGGGGCGCTCTGTGCAGCGCTGTCTTACCAGTGGGGGCTGGTGTCTCTTCACAGGCCCATCTTATGCATTAGGGGCTTGGTTCATGTGCACAGGGTCGCTTTCCTGCCCTGGGTGAAGGGAGGGACTGGGCCTGTGCCTGGCTTGCATGGGCGGGGAGGGGAGGGGAGGTGTATCTTGCTCCCAGTGTCACTGTGTGGAGCGGGAAGGCTTGGATTCAGGAGTCCTTTCTGCTCGTGATGGGGGAGGGTTGGACCCTGCCACGGAAAGGAATTGGGTGCTGTGTGTGTATGCGCTGGTGGGGTTCGTGGTACCCCCTGTTGTGGTGCCTGGTGTTTCTGCAGTGCACTGCTTAAGCAGGGCCCAGCCCCTCTGGTTCAGATACGTACTGTGTCTGCTGATGTCAGGGCATGTGGAGCAGCTACTCAGGTGTGTGGTGATGGTTTGCCTGAGCAGTGCATTAAATGGGGGTGCTGATTGCTGCTCCTGGGGTTCCTGCATTATGTAGTGTGTTTCCATTTGCACCTTCTGCAAGTGCATTGGGTGACTTGGATTTATTTACGTAGACAAATCCATTTCCATCACACACTATTTATTTGGGGCTCCCCTTATTTTTGCACTCCTGGTGCCACAGCTGTCATGGCATGTGTTTGGGTGCCTTTATTTGCCTCTGGCGGGCAGGGTGCTGGATCTGCACCTGCCACGTGTTGCAGTTATGATTGTGTCTGGGTACTCGGAGACCTGCCCCAGTTCAATGTGCTTTTCATGTTGCACTGCTATTTCTCTGCCTCAGGAACAGCCCAGTCACTGGGGGTGTTTGGCTGGGGGGCCTGCACTGAGGGCGCTAGGCTGTCCATGCCGCAGGGTCATTGGAGTCAGGTCTGGGTCACGGCTTGGGGGTCGAGTGTTCTGTGCAGTCATGCTTGGGCAGAGGATGGTGGGTGGCAGTGTGTGTGAGTCAGGCATGTCAGTCCTGTGTGCCTGCTCCCACCACTGTTCACTAGCTTGCCCCTTTGGGAGGGAAGGGAGGTTGCACCTAGTCTGTGGAGCTGGGGGGTGGATTCATGGGCTCACAGATCTTAAGGCAAGAAGGGTTCATTATGAGTCTGTCTGAGCTGCACAGTACAGGCAGAGAATGCTCTGTGATCCCTGCATCCCCTTGGGATGGTTTACCCTGCAGCCCATCTCCAAGGGGACCGCCAGGGTGGACCTGACACTGAACCCAATCCAAACACAAGCACATGCAGCCTTGTGGGGGTGACTCAAATCCCTTGGCCTTCTCACGTATGGGCTGGGTCTCCTAAGTGGTTTTCCCCTCAGCTCTAGTGACTCCCTCTGCCATTGCGAAGTAAAGGATGGAAGCAGCTAGCTTCCTGCTCTCTCCAGGCAGAGGGTGTGGAGCAGGGTGGTGTGTTGGCTGGAACAGACTGACCCTCTGTCTGTGCCACACCCAGGTAGGGGTGTGTGTGTGTGAGAGAGAGAGAGATGGAAAGTGACCCCTCCGGTGACCTGTCCTTACTCTCCTGGCTAATAGCAGGCACTGAGATGGGCAGGGAGGGTCCCTGCTCCCTTCCTGTCTTTTATTACATCCTTGGCGTTTGAGGGGCAGCCTGGGGATTCCCCCAGATGGCCTCCTGTCCATGGCTGATGTCTGAAAGGATGCTGCTGCTGACTTGTCAGCTTAGACTGCCCAGGCCTCTGGGCCCCCAGGGAAGGTGGGAATTCTCAAACTAGTCACCTGACAGAGACCACTTGCCCTGGAGTTGAGTAGTAGTTGCTTATGGTGGGATTTAAGTTGTGATATTTGCTAGGAGTCTCCCAAATGTTATGGGAAATATCTTCTCTCTCCAGGTGACAGCATACAGGCACCTGATGCTGCTTTGCTTTGGCAGAGTTTCACCCACTCATGGCTCGTATGGGCTGGTCCTCCACCTTTTATCAGCCTATACAAAAGCCATGTCTGGGGGGAGGGAGGATTTTCCCAGGGATACACTGGGGGGTGGGTGTCTCAGTATCCCAAGGTCAATGCCTGACTTCTGGCTGGTTGCCAATGCTATGTAGCCCAGGTTTCCCCCACTGTGGAGCCAGGGGGCTCCCCCAGGATTCCTTGTTAGCATGACATGAGCTCTGAGCTGGAACTGTAACACCTGCTCAGCTCCCCTGGTTGTTGCAGGGCTGTGAGTAGGGCCCATAGCATCCTGGTGACACAGTACACCCCCTGCCATTCCCTTCCTGTGTGTACCTTGGTGGAAGTCTGGTTCCTTGGAGTTTGGCCCTGGGGATACTGTCTGCCTGAGTGTATTCATTGTCTGTCTTGGCTAATTTACACAGCACCTCCGCTCTTACTTGGTTCCTTAGAGGGAAATGGGTGAAATGTACCAGCCTGTGATGTGCAGGGTGTCAGACTGGCCTTAACCTCTGAGTGAATCTATAGCTCCTTCCATGCTAGATTGCGGAGCAGCGGGAGACCTCCATGCAGTGTGAGGTCTGCTTGTGCTACCTGTGCCTTATGCGAGTGTAATGCTGCCTATGTGTAGTCCCCATCAGTGGTCCCTTCCACTTCTAATTGAGGAGAGGACCCTGCCCTGTGGCATTAGGTATCTTCTGCGTGGGACCTTGGGCAGTCACTTGTAGGCAGTCCTGTCCAGGGGGTATAGAACTAGATGTGGCTTTTCACAGATCTAATCTGCCATCCTTTGTTTCCAGACATAACCGGGATCTGTGCCAGAACCTTGAATCTCTCTGGTGCCTGTGGTGTGGTTTTGTAGCTACTCACACTCATGGGTGACACACTGGTTTTGGTGTTAGACAGCAAGATCTCTGGGGTCTAGGCTGCTAGGAAAGGACTGGTTCATGCTTCCATAGAAACAGTTGGAAATGCAGCCCTGGGCAAGTGGCAATTAGCTAGAGTTCATGGCCTCTTCCTGGGCATGCATGTGATGGAGAATTCACCCCCACCCATCCCTGAGAAACAGATTCCCTTTGTACACTTTTCTCTCTGCCTTTTGCTTGTTCTTGAATGGATGCTTTCTAGCTTAAAGGTAAGCAGAGCAATGCTCCCTGCCCTAATTGTGTTCTAGGAGTGGGTATAAATAGCACAGACACCTTTCAGCTTTGCTTCAGTAATGTGTCTTGGGGAGATGTTTCAGAAGTCCTTCCCATGGGCTCTTTCCCTGTATCCTGCACCTGTGTTGTCTGTAGGCCTTTTTGCTCTAAACCGTGCTGTGTGGTGGTTGCCCTGGGCCGGATGGCATAAATTCCTTGGTCCTAGAGCTGCCCTTCTAATGGTGTCTTTGCTCCCATTTCAGGATTTTGGGGGAGGGCAGTACTGGGCTCATGGGCCTGGCAACCGAGTCGACCCCAGGCAAGCGGATCCGCAAGCCATCACTGCTCTACGAGGGTTTCGAGAGCCCTACCATGGCATCGGTGCCGGCTCTGCACCTGCCTCAGGTGAACCCTCCACCACCGGAGGTGTCCAACCCCAAAAAGCCAGGCAGGGTCACCAACCAGCTGCAGTATCTCCACAAGGTGGTGATGAAGGCCCTGTGGAAACACCAGTTCGCCTGGCCCTTCCGTCAGCCCGTGGATGCTGTCAAGCTGGGCCTGCCGGTAATGAGCCCTGCGGGCTGGGCGTGGGAGTGTCTGAGGCCCATAGCGTGGGAGGTGTGTGTGTCTGTGTCCCCAGATGATCCTAACTGGCTGGGATAGTGTGCTTGTCTGCACTGCTCCCAGCTGGCTGGGATAGTGCGAGCAGTTCCAGGGGTGTTAGGTTGCATTATTCAAATACTGCTTGGCCGTGTGGCTTGACCTACAGTATTCCCTCTAGCCAGGCAGTCCCAGGGACAGCACTGTCCCACCCTAGGGTCTACCACAAAGATGCAGCTGCAGGTGCCTGGGCTGTGCCACTCCCCAATTCCTCCCTCCCGACCTGTGGTGTTCTCAGCTGGTTCCATGCTGTCCCAGAGCTGAGGTTCTCCAGGTCCCTGTATATCTGGCCTGCTTGGCGTGTCCTGGTAGCTTCCCCAGAACAGCCGCCCCTCCCCACTGCTCCCTACAAAGGTATGGATGAGGTGATGCAGCCGCTTTACAGGTAACCCGGACACTTTCCCACCTAATCTCTTGTGCCCTGAATGCGTTTTGCAGATTCCCATCCATGAATTTGTAGAAGACATCATGTGACCCCAATATTAAACGCCAGCCCCCCGTGCACCTGTGGCGCTCAAGGATTTAAAGCCCGGAGGTAAATTCCACTTAGGTTTGCTCTTACTTTAGCTTTAGTCTCCTCAATCCCTGCCACATGCTGCCTGGGACTAGAGTAGGCCAGGCTGTTGGGACACTGGGACCACAGCCATTCATGGTCACCAGCTGTCCCCATAGCTTAGGCTTCCCCAGCAGAGCTGACCTCTGCTCTGTAAAACACAAGGAAGGTTCTTTGTATGTGAGGCTGAATCCAGCGTTGGCTGGAATGCTGCAGGCACCCTCGCAAGTTTTGCTGAGCTGATACAGCTCCTGCCCTTTGCCGGGTGACTTGAATGTAGAAACTGGAATGAGACCTGTGTGTGTTGGTGACGTTACGCAGCCCCTCTGTGTATGTGTGTTCCTCTTGGGTATTTCTGGGCTTCCATTGCCAGCAGCCCTGTTGGGAGGTCTGATCATTTGCCCAGGGTTAAACACTGGTAAACCCAGCAGTCCTGCCAGGCAGGATGGGGGAGGGTTCTGGAGAAGCTGGGCTCCGAACTCTGAACATGCTGGGTTCTGGGGCTGCTGGGCTAATGGGAAGGCCTGTTGGTTAGTCAGTCTGTTCTACCTACTGGAACAGGCTGTAGTGTGAGTGTGTGGGACAGGCTGACTGGACAGGGAGAGCATGTGTTGACAGTGTTGGGAGCTGTGCGCCTGGGAGCGTGCGTGACTGGGATCCTTGTTTTAGGGCTCACACCTTGTGACTGACCTCCTGGCCCCTTGTGCTCTTCTGCTGGCAGGATTATCACAAGATCATCAAGCAGCCCATGGACATGGGGACGATCAAGCGGCGCCTGGAGAACAACTATTACTGGGGCGCGGCAGAGTGCATGCAGGACTTCAACACCATGTTCACCAACTGTTACATCTACAACAAGGTGAGAGCTGTGCCTCCCTGCTGGGAGTTTATCCTTGGGCTTTCCCTGGAGCTGGCATGAGCACTACCTCCTCCCTGCTCTCTCTCTAATCCCTCCTCTCTGCATCCTCCCGTAGCCCACAGATGACATTGTGCTGATGGCCCAGACCCTGGAGAAGATTTTCTTGCAGAAAGTGGCCCAGATGCCCCCGGAGGAGCAGGAGATAGTCATCACTGTGGCCAAGAACAGCCACAAGAAGGGGGCTTCCCGGGCAGCAGGTATGTGTGCTCTGTGAGGGGGAAACGAGCAGGAGTTTGCTCCAGAGGAGTGTGGGGCAGCAGGCAGCAGCTCCAATTTGGGGGCGAGCAGACCCCAGATGTGAAGGAATGAGTGTTCCCTGGGAAGCCCGAGCCAGAAACGGGGGGGGCGGGGGGCGGTCGGTCTTGTAGCCAGAGATTGGTGGGCTGGGAGCCAGGACTCGTGGGTTCATTTTCAGCTGTGGTGTTGGACAGGTCCTTGTGTAATGGTGACCATATCCCTTGGTGCTGGTGCTAACTGGTGCCTGCGTATTCCCCCAGCTCTTCTGGCAGGAGGTGTCACTGCAGCTCACCAGGTGCCAGCAGTCTCTTCAGTCTCCCACACCTCGCTGTACACCCCAAGCGCTGAGATCCCCACCACTGTCCTCAATATCCCCCACCCCTCGGTGATCTCTGCACCGCTTCTCAAGTCGCTGCACTCCGTGTCCCAGCCAGTGCTGGCTGTGCCTGCTTCCACGCAGCCTGTGGCCAAGGTAGGCACCCACCTGCCTGATCTGGGGTGGGGTTGGTCTGCCTGGCAGGGGGGTGGGTGGTCATTCCTGTGGGGCAGGGAAGTTTGGGCTGAGTTGTGCTGTCTGCAGTCAGTCCTGCTGTGGAAGGGCTGGCACTGGCAGTCAGGGAGACAGAGGCTGCAGTTGGACATGTGGGGGTCAGAAAAATATTGGCTGTAGGGGTGCAGTGTGCATTCAGGCTGCAGGGGGTGGGGCTGCTGGTCCTGTGTGGGCTTGGGGTTGGGGTCTGGCCCCACGCAGAGCCACAGCTCACATGTTTTGTGTCCCTGGCCCACAGAAGAAGGGTGTGAAGCGGAAAGCGGACACTACCACCCCCACTACCACAGCCATCATCGCCACTAGCAGGGAGTCCTCCCCCTCAGCCACTCTTCTGGAGCCCAAAGCAGCCAAGATCCCCACCCGGCGGGAGAGCGGGCGCCCCATCAAGCCCCCCAAGAAGGACCTGCCTGACTCTCAGCAGCACCAGACCTCCAAGAAGGGCAAGCTGTCGGAGCAGCTCAAGTATTGCAACGGCATCCTCAAAGACCTGGTGTCCAAGAAGCACGCTGCCTATGCCTGGCCGTTCTACAAGCCCGTTGATGCCTCGGCCCTGGGGCTGCACGACTACCATGAGATCATCAAGTGCCCCATGGACCTCAGCACCATCAAGGTACGTTGGGGGCTGTCCAGGAAGGGGTGCTGGAGAACTTGGGTGAAGTCCTGGCATCTCCCTCTGGGGATGGAGCGGCCTTAGAACCTGCCTGTGACCTGCCCCTGGAAGGGGTCAACCCACGAGCCTCAGAGCTGTCATGGTCTGAGCTGTGGCCTTCTGGCTCTGGGTCTACAGCAGACAGGTCCCCATTGGGGAGCCTGGGGGGATCCCCCTGCATCTCAGCCCTGTGGAAGGTGGAGTCACTGGCTTGCAGGCTGCCTGTGGTCGCCTTGGACTCTGGCCCACCTCGGGAGTGGTGGGGGCTGCCCTGCCCCCAGCAGCTCCTGGAAGGCTGGCCAGTGGTAACTGCCAGACTGGCTGGTATGTGAGCCATGTAGCTGCTGGGGTGCAGGGGGTCCCCTTGCTGCAGCCTAGTCCGGGTAGAACCTGAGGGGTGGGAGGGTCTGTGCCCCTCACTGGTGCAGCCACCCCACTCACCCTGTGCTCTGTCCGTGGTGCAGCGGAAGATGGAGAACCGGGATTACCACGACGCGCAGGAATTTGCTGCTGACGTCAGGTTAATGTTCTCCAACTGCTACAAGTACAACCCGCCCGACCACGATGTGGTGGCCATGGCTCGCAAGCTGCAGGTGAGTGGGGCAGCGGGGCCAGGTGGCGATTTCCCTCCCTGGGCTGAGCATGCCTTCGTTTCCCCGCTGCACTGGCTAACCCTCCCCTCCCTTCTCCTGCAGGACGTGTTCGAGTTCAGCTACGCCAAGATGCCGGATGAGCCGCTGGACACCAACCCCCCTCGGCCGGCCTGTCTGGAGCCCTCTCGAAATCCTCCTCTGAGGAGTCCTCCAGCGATGACGACGATGATGAAGACGACGACGAAGATGAGGATGACGATGACGAAGAGAGCAGCAGCGAGAGTTCGTCGGAGAGTGAGGAGAGCTCTGACTCGGAGGAGGAGCGTGCCAACCGGCTGGCTGAGCTGCAGGAGCAGGTGAGGCAGTCGACCCTGGCCGTAAGGGGTGTGGAGGTGGCACCTTCTAGTGGGGGGCCAGTGCTCAGCCTGGTCCCCTCCACTTAGTTACTCCGTGGGGGAGCTGTCTTGGGGACTGCCTCTTGTTCCATGGCTAGCGCTTAGATCCCCCTGCCCCTGCCTGCATGCTGGGCCGTCCGTGCTGTACCTGATTTCCATCTCCCTCCTGGCCGCAGGCTGGATTCCCCGGATTCCCTGGCTGTGTCCTAGTCTCCTCTGGCCCTGCCTCTCTGCTAGTGTTGAGCTCCCTGTGCCCCATCCCTTCTGTCCCCCAGCTGGGGGCAGTGCAGGAGCAGCTGGCTGTGCTGTGGCAGGGCGCAGTGTTAGCAGCCCCGTGGGTCGCTGGGGCCCCTCTCACTGCTGTGTCTCCCCCAGCTGCGAGCTGTGCATGAGCAGCTGGCTGCCCTGTCGCAGGGCCCGGTCTCCAAGCCCAAAAAGAAGCGGGAGAGGAAGGAGAAGAAAAAGAAGAAGAAATCGGAGAAGCACAAGGGCCGGGAGGTGATGAGGAGACACGGGCGCGCCAGGCCCAGCTGAAGAAGGCCAAGAAGGCGGGGGGCAGCAGTGGAGGGACCAGCGGGAGCAGCAGCAGCAGCACCACCAAGTGAGGGGGCTGGGGCTGGTGGGGATATGCGGGGTGACAGCAGGGCAGCCCTTGTTCCACCCAGTGGGGAGCGGCGAGGGCAGCTGCATGATGACTTTCTTTCCCCGGCGGATCGACCATGGCGATGACCTTGTGTGAACAAGCCAAAGCATGTCTGATGGCTGCCTGCCACCGACTCCCTGCGATCCTGGGCCCTTGCCTGGATCGGGGGCACAGGTCCTCGCTGGGCTTAGCTGCTCCTGGGAAAGCAGTGGGTCTGACACCCAGTGGTGCCTCTTGGGGTCCCCACACAATGGCAGCAGGGGCCTCCTGGAGGAGCTGAGTCTGTGAGCGCCTCTGCCCTCCCAGGTGAATCCCTAGGCAGGTCCCATCTCCGCAGCATCCCCTTCCTGTGGGTGCGTCCGACTGGGTGGTAGCAAAGGGGTCTTGCTCACCCCACAGCTCCCTCCTCCCCATCCCCTCATAAGTCCCATAGCACATCCTGCAGGCTTATTGGCGTGGTGGTGGTGGGCTGGGTTCTGTGACTCCCCCAGGAAGTGGATCTGTGGCCAACAGGTGGGTTGACATCAGTCAGCAAGCAGAAAATCTTGATTGAAATCTAGTTGCGATTGTATTTAGTTATTTTCCTAGAAAGGGTGGCTCTCGTTAGTTGAGAACCATTAAAAGGTTCATTTGCAGCGCAATATAAACTTTGTGATGCGTGGCGGCTCTGTTGGCTATCCAGAAAGGATACGGCAGATCTGCACGTTTTTATTTGTCATTCTGTTACATGGTTTGTTGTGCAAGGAAGTGGAATATTGTATTTATTTACTAGGTTTGTCATGCTGGTTTGAGGGACGTTGGAATGCCATTTAAAAAGGCACAAAACGTTTTAAAATTATTTTTAGCCAAATAAAACAGCCTTAAACATGCTGGCCGTTCCGTGAACTGAAGTGGTAGTTTCTGGTCACCAAGATCTGGAGCCAATAGATCCCATCCTCACACCTCGATTGGGTGAGGGTAGTTCCCAGCTGGGTTCTTTGAAATGCACACTGGCCGTGTGAGTGGCAGGGCTGGCTCTGGCGCACGGTGGCCCAGAGGAGGGGGTTCCATATGGCCAAGTGACACGTGTCCCCCCTGCCCCCCAACAGGAATTCTAATAAGGTGTCGAAGGCAGTGCTGCCAGCACCCCCCATGCTCTACGACTCGGAGGAGGAGGAGGAGAGCAAGCCCATGACCTACGACGAGAAGCGCCAGCTCAGCCTGGACATCAACAAGCTGCCCGGGGAGAAGCTGGGGCGGGTGGTGCACATCATCCAGTCCCGCGAGCCCTCGCTGCGTGACTCCAACCCCGAGGAGATCGAGATCGACTTTGAGACCCTGAAGCCCTCAACCCTGCGCGAGCTGGAGCGCTACGTGCTGTCCTGCCTGCGCAAGAAGCCACGCAAGCCCTACAGTGAGAGTGAGTTGGGGAGGATGGTCCGGGTGGGTTGAGCTCTAAACTGGGGCCTGGGAGCTCTGGGTTCAGGTCCCTGCCCTGACACAGACCCTTGTGATCTTGGACAAGTCCCTGAGCCTCCATCTGCCGATGTGAAACCAGCCCTGCCCTGCTGCCCGGGGGTGGGGGGGTAAGTATGTGAATGAGAGAAGTGCTTGGACACCTACCGAAGAGCAGTGGTAGATAAGACCTCGGTGGTACTTGGGAGGGGGAGTTGGTGTCACTGGGAGCCTTGCAGTGAGTGTGTCAGTGGGGAGGGGAGACGTCCGCAGTGACACCCTGTCCTGCCTTTACACGATCCCAAAGGCCTTACAGTGGAGGGGGGCTGGGGCATTGGGGGAGCCTTGGGGAGGGTGTGCTCTGCCCCCGGTGTGCGCACACTGGAGATGGGGTGGGGCTGAAGGATCCTTGCAACAGCTGAGTGCAGCAGTGGGCTTGTGTGCATCCCATGCTGGTGGGAGCAGAGGGGCTCAGGCAGACCCCCAGGGTGGGAGCTACCCTCCATCCGCGGGGAAGCCCTCAGCACATCTGTCCCTCCCTTTGCAGCCATGAAGAAGCCGGTGGGGAAGACGAAGGAGGAGCTGGCTCTGGAGAAGAAACGGGAGCTGGAGAAGCGGCTGCAGGACGTGAGCGGCCAGCTCAACTCCACCAAGAAGCCCCCCAAGAAGGGTAAGTGCAGGGCAGTGGGGCCGGGGGGCACCTGGCTTGCCTCTGTGGAGAGCCAGTGTTGGCATCCGGGAGGGAGCAGGGGGTTCGTATGTGGGTGAGTGATTCCAGCCCTGGGAACTGACGGGCTCCCTCGTTCCGGCAGCCAACGAGAAGCCGGAGTCGGCCCAGCAGGTGGCCGTGTCGCGGCTCAGTGCCAGCAGCTCCAGCTCCGACTCCAGCAGCAGCAGCTCCAGCTCCTCCTCCTCGGACACCAGCGACTCGGATTCCGGCTAGAGCGGCCAGGCAGTGGCGGCCATGGCAACGGCAGGTGGCATCGTGGCCAGGCGGAAGCGCGGGCAGGTTCAGAAGAGGCTCTGCGGGACCGGACCCCATGTGAACCGAACTGAGCGGCTCCGTCTGGCGAGCAGCGTCCCCAGGGGCGAGGGAAGGCACTGAGGGGTCCCTGCCCCTGGGGTGCCAGGGACTGCCCTGCAAGGACTCGGGGACTGCCCCAGTGTTTACAGCTCGGGGGCTCCTGGGTGTTGTCGGTCCAGAGGCTGCGCTTGTGCCGGCCCGGTACAGCCGGCGTAGGACCCGGCGCGACCCCAGCCAGGTTTTACCGTTTGGTTTGGTTTGTTTCTGACGCGTGGGAGTTTTTCCCAGTGCAGAGTTTGGGTTTTAAAGGGTTTGGAAATCTCCACGTTTGGATTTGCTTGGGGGGGCCTGGCCTGACAGACGGATGCTGTGGGCCCCTCATCTGCTCTGGGCTGCGTCATCGGGGGTCCCCCTCCATCATCTCACATCCTGACCGGCCTCGTCCCCCTCTCCGGGGAGGGTTTATTTATTTGAGCAGCGTTTGGGCCGCGTGGGGCCGCCCGCCTGCCCGCCCGCCCGCCCGGCTCCAGGACTGCGCAGTGTACAGAGCCTGTGGGGCGGCCCAGGCAGCATGCTCCTTACGGGGGGTGGGGGGCTGTTTTTTATGTTGATTGTACAATTGTTTTCTACTCGTCCTTCGCTCCCCCTCAGCCCCCAGGGTGGGTTTGCCTGCCCCTGTGTTCAAACCTCTCCAGCCTGTAACATGTAAATAAAGAAAATACTATTGGATGCTGGGTTGTCTCTGGCCAGGCCATGGCCGCGTCCCTCAGCGTGGGTGCTGGGGCCCTGCGGGGGCTGGGAATGCAGTCATAGGGCCAATGGCAGATGTGGGGCAGAGTCCTGGGACACCCCCACGTGCGGAGCTGGGGATGGAACCCAGGAGTCCTGGCTCAGCCCCCTAGACTGAGCTGCAGCTGGAACCCCATCTTCTATCTTCGAG